>NC_046661.1:144900313-144909679 GCF_010883055.1 Belonocnema kinseyi | reverse complement strand
TCCCTATTCTCCACTCTTCAACTTTGCAAACTTCCTCTCGTTGGGTGATACTGATGCTGACCTTATTCTTTCCGGTTCAGAATACTTTCAATAATTCAGCCAAGCTGTTAACAGACCACCTCCCATTCCGGAACCTCAACACCTGTTCCTAACTCTACGTCTCATAGAAAATCCCAAACCCATACTAATTCTCAACCGTTTTCTCACCTCTACTTTCGTCCCTTTAATCATTTTGGCAATGGTGTCTGCCTTCAAAATCATTCAGGAAACACTACACCTCATCTTTCTCAACCTTTCTCTCCCTCATGACCTCTATTACCTTCTATGGAAAATCCAATTAATGAAAATGAACTTAAACATATGATTTCGACCCTCATGATGCTACTCCAACGTTTTGCCCCTTTATTATCTCTCCTTAGTGGTGGGTTCTTGAATCAATCCAATTACTCACAGCTCAATAATATACAACCGAATTTCACTGCCTCGAATCCTTAACTACTTCTATATTTGTCCACTATATGTATCATGAAAAAACTAAGAATTCTGTAATGGAACTATTGCGGAATATATAATAAAAAGTGATGCTTAGAAAGATTCAGTTAAAATTCGGGAGAGAATTAAAATACTGGAGATTCCAAATGAAGTAGACACTCTTGCTATATCTGTCCCCTCAAATTGGGGTGCGATAAAGCTTGCCCGGCTGGAAATAAATTGTACAATTCCATTCAAACTTCCAACCTTTTTATTTTAAATGATGGCTAATCTACACGCTTTATGCGTCCAATCAATCTAAATCTGCAATCGATCTCTCTTTGGTTTCTGGTAATCTTTCTCCCTTGTGTTCATGGAAAAAAGAAAGTTTCCTGGGAGATTTGTAGGGAAACTCTTAAAAAGTCTCAATTTGTTTTTGATAAAAATCATAGTAATCCTGCCTTAACTATTCAAGCATACTATGAATGATTTGATTTAATAGAAAACGCTCTTCACATAGCAGGCCCTAAAATCGGTAATATTCCTAAACGTGATTATTCATGCTCCCCGCCATTGTGGAATGAGGAATGTTCAAGGTTGGAAAGACTAAGGAGAGAAAAACTAAGCAGATTGAGACATAGGTGTAATTTTAAAAACTACTTAGATCTTCGAAAATTCGAGGCAGAATCTCAAAAAACTACCTGCGTATCAGACATTTGGAATAAAATTGAAGATTTTCAACACAGGCTCCTGACAAATCCCTCTTTCATGAACTTTCCAACTAACACAGAAACAACAACAAAAATGGAGACATTTATAGAAACTTCTAGAAAATCTAGTTTCGCCTACTGAAACTTCTCCTTATAATTTTCCAAACGAAACTTTCAATTTCCAAGAGAAGATTCATCCTAAAAATATTTTCGACTGAAAATCATCCCTTATTCCATTCTTTATATACTCTCAATCAACTCACTTAGAACAAAGTTATGCTCAACTTAAGAGAGGCTTTTCCTCTCCTTAATGCTTTTATCTTTCCCAATAAATACATTTGTGATATCATGAATTCCTCCACTCCTCTAAACTATCTTTTAGCCTATAACATCCAATTTGAAAACCCTAATATTTATTATGAAATGAAAGAGAAACTAAAAAAAAGTACCTCACCTAATATGGAATTCAGGATCTTCATGGATTCATGTCAGAAAAATGACTTTCTTTTTTTACGGATGGATCTAAAATAACTGAAACTAAGAATACTGGAATTGGCACCACATGCTCCTCTATTGAAATCTTTATTGAATATAAAATATCGTATTTAGCATCTATTTTTACAGCAGAAGCGATTGCAATTTCTGAAGCTCTTAAAATCATCTTCAAGATCAGTTGCCTCCGTCTGTAATTTTCTCTGACTTTCGCAGTGTTATTTATGCTTGCCTAAATTTCAATTACCTCAATTGAACCTCGTTCTATATTTATAAAATCTTTTACACCTAGCAAAAACTCAAAACATGATTATCCATATTTATTGGATACCATAAAATACCATAAAAATAATTCTAGTATGTCTTGACTTATTAAATATACGAAACTATATTTAAAGAAGGGAAATGAAAAAAGGAATGTAGGCCTATATTACTTCGCTAATTACTTCTCTGAAACTCGTAAACCATGGTTTTTTCTATCTAATCTGAAAAGACAGGACATAGTGATCAAAGAAAATTTTTAGAAAAATCTTAAATTGAAATTAAGAAATTTCCACCTTTGTGCGTCGAAGCTTTTCTTTCTAACCCAAACAGCTACTCTTCTCAATTAATTATAAAATTCCTAAAAACATGCGACTTATCTCTATCAGCTATACGCTTTTTTATATTGCTTTGCTTACATGCCCGCTCATACAGCTTTGCTTACTCTCCATGCTTTGAAAATCACGTTCTAAACGACTAGCGAACCCCACAAATCGATTACCACAGTTAAATCTTAGATACTTGAACTTTCCGCCATGACATGCAAGCTTACGCTGATCATAACTCTATCTACAACACCAACTGATTGGATACCTATTGGATACCCATTGGATAATGGAACTTAATATTGTATCCAACATTTATTGCTATGGCTAGATAGGTGTCGCTTTTATCGGCAAGGGATGGCCACAGCGGTAACCTGGAAACCCTTATAGACCTAAAACTAAAAAAATCTTAAAGGAAGAAGAACATACTACTGAAGCGATTACGCATGCGCTTGAAGTAACCTTCAGCAGAAGTTACTGACATTTTTAAACAATTTTAACGCTTCTAAAATACTATTGCAATTATTTCATGACATTCTAATGGAAAACTTAATGTAGAATCTGATTGGCAAAAAGTTAAATGCCCATCTTGCTGATTTCTTAAGTTTTTGTTGCATGATACGGAAGGGATACTATGTGAACGCTATAAGGATACGGTTTAGAGCATCCTTTCCGTTCACTCGGTCTGCTAGGGAGTGATGTTCACAAATTAAATAATAAATCCGTAGTTGCAATATCTAGCAGTTTAAATAAAATAAGCTGCAAAATAGGTTAGCAAAATTACTATTTTCAATGGGAAGGTTCAATGAGAAGAAAAACACTTTAATTCAGTGCTTTGCGAAATTTTCTATTATAAATAGGAAATTCAGTGCCAAATGACGTCAAACACGCCGAAGTTTATGAGGATGATCAAACTCCTAAATCTCATAATTTGTTTTATCGCACGAAAAAGTCTCCGTTTGGCTGCCCCCGAGACCCGTTTTCGAATCTCGCCAGGGCTGCCTTTCAACATTATTTTTTTTTATTTCAGCTTAGAATATAATCTTGAAATCTCATTGTATGTTTAATGTATAACATTTATACTATGTGAAACTGTGATATTTAATGAAAACAGTAAATGCGAATCTATTTTTATTTTTTCATTCGAACATGGTGGAATTTTGTATTTTTTATGGGAAAAATTAGAAATACTTTAGAGTGAATATAGAAAGAATGTCTTTACTACTGTGTTTTGTACACTTTACAGTCTTTTCTTGGTATTATAGAAAATCTTGTTTGGTGTAAGTACAATTACAATGAAAATTTTCAATGTGCCCTGTCTTCTCTAGCCTTTCCGAGAATTGGCACCGCGCCTCATTTAGGTGTAACAGGTGCTGCGCGGGATTTGCGGCGGTCAACTTGGCAGACCGAAGAAACCGAATGGAGCCTCTACAAAGTACCCGTAAAGACCCCATTGGGTCCCCATTCGGTTCATTTAAAAACAACCTCAAAAAACAGCAATATCAACTTTTAAACTGTTGAAATTTGGATTCTACGTTAAATTTTCTGTTGGAAACTCACGGAGTAATCGCAATACTTTTTTTTTGCAGCGGTAAAAAGTTAAAAAATATATAAGATCTATAACGTCTGTTGACCGCTACTTACAGATGATTAAATTGAAGTGTAGCACTCAACAGGCATTATACGTCTTGTATATGTATTTTAACTTTTTACCGTTGCAAAAAAAACTATTGCGATTATTCCGTGACCTTCTATAGGGCTTGATATTCTCTTATTGTAAAAATGTATATTGCAATAGCAAATTTTAGAACTACTGCTTGCCAAACAGAAATGATTCCTCATTCCAAAACTTCAGACAGCTGTATATTTGTGATAAAAATAGAAACAGTAACTTTATTTGCCTGATTGTGAGAAAAGATATGTGTTTATAATTTGCATGAATTATCGCTATCAGCCTTCGACAACAACGATTTTGCGATACACATATTTTTGTAACTATAATATTACTGAATTCACATATCTTTTGCGATAATATTTCTGCATGGAATCATACATTACATCCGCCTTTGTATGAAAATATATAGCATCCTGGAAGTAAAAAGCATAGTGAAATTTTTATTGTTTTACGTTATTTTGTTATAATTTAGACGAGGAATGACTCACAATGTCTTGGGATCATCCAGTTCCTAAAATGAATTGCACCCCTTATTATGCAGCGCAGTAAAAGTGAATGATGACTTTGCGCATATTTTCGAGCCCTCTGTTCACACGTAGAGTTTCATCAAAATCGGGGCTGGACAGTTAAGAACCCTTCCTTGTAAGTATAAAACAAATTTTGACAACACAATCTATGATATTAGCAGAATAATTAGACACTTCGGTTTTGAAATCTGACTATATAAAAGACGAAGAATGAAATTCGAACTGGTTTAATTTATTTTATATTTAAAAGCAGAATAGAAATACAAATTTGTTGAAATATTTTATAAAAATGACATGGTTATATGCGTTTCTCGGTTATACTTCAGCTGTAAACATACCTTATGATAGGCATATACAGGGCGGACAAGTTAGGGCTTACCTGTTTGGAGAACTTGAATGCTACTGTATGGCACAACAGCAGGTGAGAAGCTATTCAACAGGGGCATTTTCAAATTTCTCGCCTTTCAAAGTTGATTTCTGATTGGCTATTCGGTCAAGTCCGTGCATCTTCGGATCAAGTTTATCATAAATTTAATGGTTGCCTTCGAAACTTCAAATGGATACAAGTGCTAAAAACATATATGTTATGTTATGTAGTAATTACAAATAATAAAAGTACTTAATTAATAATGAAGTAAGACATGTGGACTGAGAAGTAAACGTCAATTTATTCTGAGCCAATAACATTATGGATGGCTGCTGAGTGACAAATGCTATAAAATAGTAATAATATTATGCGCTTCCAGTGGGCGACGAGTCAATTGTGTTTACCGCTTATTTGCAGCATGAAAAAGGTATGTTATGAATAGACAGGATATGTTTTAAATAAAGTGAATAAAATATCAGATGCGAAAATTCTACATTGACATTACCTACATTTATTTACAAAGATTAGGGCAAAAAGGTGAATCTGAACATAACCTCGAAATAATGGCAGACCCGCGCGGCATGTTAATTATGTTTTGTATGTTTATTATGTTTCTTATGTGTGTTTTGTATGTTCATTACTGACAGTTTCGGCAGTAATGATGTAAACAATAATTACTTACTAATAATTTAACTTGATTTTCATTGTTTTTTTCCCACAGATCGATCCTAGACAAAATACACATCAGGAAATGCTCATGGAATTGGTGCAATTTAGCTGGTGCATTTCAATCAACATTATTGAAAAATCGTTATCTCTGGACCTTATCCCAAGACTGGGGATTGATAAGCCTAAAATTAATTCTGAGTAATTTTGATGGTATACGTGTATCAAAAAGATATCGCGAAGCAATATAACTTGCCCGAATTTTAATTAATAAATATTTAAGGCACTTTTTTATGTAAGAAAATATTTTCTCTTGACGTATCTCAAAATTTGGTTTGATCGACCACTGAAATAAATTAGAGACTCGCTGAGCATAGGAGTGTATCTGAAATAAATTCAGAAGCAAAATTTTAGGCCGAAAATTGTATTCCAATTTTTTTATAAATTATTCTATAATTATCTATTTTATCAGATCTAGAAATTAATTTCATACATCGCTTAGTATCTTATGAGAAAATTAAAATCTTTGAGTTTAATTCAGATGTTATCTTGCAATTGGAAGTTGTCCTATATTTATCATTGGTTGATCAAATCAAATTTCGAGATAAGGTCCAAAGAAAACAATGTCTCAAGTAAAAAAATCCCTGAAAACTTTAATAATTAAAATTCGGGCAATTTACATTGCCTTGAGATATCTTTTTGGTATACCTATACCATAAAAATGACTTAGAATTAATTTTAGGGGCTGACCAAATGTCAATTTGGAAATCAGATCCAGAGACTGGAAGCGCACGATATTATTACTATTTGATAGTATTCGTCACTTGTATCCATTTGAAGTTTTAAAGGCATCCATGAAAACTGTGATAAGCTTGATCCGAAGATGCACGGAGTTGACCGAATGGCCGATCCGTATGCAACTTCAAAGGCGCGAAGTTTAAAATTGCCCCTGTAGAATGGCTTCTTCCCTGCGGTTGTCCAATTCAAGTTGCATTTAATTTTTCCATGAATGTAAGCCCCAGCTAGCCCACCCTGTATTATGTTGTCTGTGAGTTGTTTCTAAATAAATGTTGGACAGGAATCGAAAATTACTAACATGGTTTAATACCTTTCTGCGAAAATAAAAATTCGAGACGTCCTTTGGTAGATCCTTTTGTACTTTCTTTTATACGTAATTTAGTTCGTCTAGTTTTTCTAGTGGGATTTGAATGACAATTATCGAGTTCGAAATTTTGATTCCACATTTGTGTTCAAACACCTGGAGAACCCTTTGGTAATAGGTGTAATAAAAATCTTTTAAACATAAAGTTTCTTCCAGACAACTAAAACGCTTCTAGCAAGGTGGAGCTCAAACTCGACTTGACTTGACACTGAAAAATCTCGACTCGATTTGTTCGTACATAGAGATAATTTTTTTACGCGCCCCTAAGTGTTGAGGCATTATGTTTATTTTGTTAGAACAAATTTCAATCTACAAAACCTCTTTGATAAAAAATCTTCAAAAAGCATATCCAAAAAAGTCTGCCAGCGTGGGTATTTCAACTATACTTTTGACCGGAAAACACTAGGATATTGCCCAAAAAGAGTGTATCTTTAAAAAAATTCTGAGAAAAAATGTGTATGTAGTTGAATAGTAATAAAAGGACTTTTTTATGAAACAGTTATTTTTTATTTAGTCTAGAAAAAACTAGATGGAGCTTAATAAGTTCTCCGTTACTAGGTTAATCATGTGTAAAAGCTTTAAAAGCCATTTTGGGCCCATGTCAGTTTATTGGATCAAAAACCACATTTAAGGGAAACCCTCGTCAGAATCTTACTAGGTCTTCATCAAGATTTCTGTATGAGTAGTGCTCTTTTTAACATGCGGTTTCAATTGATGTTTTCAAGCTTATGCAACATGATCAGTTCTGCGGCGTTTGCTGGGGCTGTTGCTTCTGCTTCGGGGGCTGCTGCTGCTGCTCGGAATAATGTTCCTATCGTTGTTACTGCTGCTCCTGAGCATGCTGCTGGCACTGTTTCTGCTGTCCCTAAGTATGTTTTCAGCACTGTTACTGCTGCTCCTGTGCATAATGGTTGCACTTGTTCTGCTGCTCCTGAGAATGTGGCTGGTGCTGTTGCTGCGACTCCTGAGCATGTTTACAGCGCTGTTTCTACTGCTTATGCTGAGGTCATCAAAGGGGTTGATGATCTCGTCTTCGGAGTCGGATTCGTAACTGCTGTGATGGCTGCTGGAGCTATCTTCTGGGACATTCTTAGGAGCCTGCACATTCGTACCTATAGGCCATATAAATTCACCGTCTAGTTCCGTTACGCAGCGGAGTATGTGATCATACACAGATATTTTTTCACGATTGTCGTATACGTTTTTGATCCAACGTCCGTCATTCCATCCAACGGTGAAAGAACCCTTTTTTACTAATATTGTATTTGCATCGAGAGGCACGTACTCTGGCCCAACTAGCTTTTTCAGCGACGTGAACCCTGGTGGAGGGCTTAATGGATATTTTGCGTTCCTCAGTTCATGTTCAAATCCACGGTTATAAAGATGCTCATAAGCGCGTCTTTGGCCGGGAGATGGTTGCTGAGAACTGAATTCTATAAGAATAAATAGGAATGGGTGAATTTTAATATCAAAATATCAATTAGAGTATCCAAATTTTTAAAAATCATTTCCTCGTCGCTCGGGACTCTTGCTCACAATTGGGGACAGAATCATAAGATGAGTAAATGTACTATATAATTATTCTAGAAATTTAAATGAACGAACTCGCCTAGTGCAATAATTTGCTTCAGATTTTCAAACATTCACAGGCTATAAATTTTCTTTTCCAAATTTGTCTATCAACCAAAAACTTGAATGAAGGTCTAGTCCCTCCTTAAAAAACAATTTTTATTCTGCTTTGCATTAAATGAATCTATTTTATTATAGAGATAGTGTAATTGAATAAAATATGGAAAATTAAAGCTGTGAAAGAAAAATTATGCAAAAAGCAGTTTTTACAACGAAAGAGTTCATAGATTCACGGACAGAAATATAAATTTTGCAACATTCATGGCAACACTCACAGTATGAAAATTATATATTTGACAGATAAAACAATATCACATTATTCAAGTATAAAAATTGAAAGTAATACAAGTACAAAGTATATTAAATATAGTGAATAATTGAGGCTTCGCCAGTTTTAATTTTCGTGTAATAATTGAGCGCACCTATCATAAAAGGGCGTTTCTGCACGAAATTCGGTAAAAGTATTGTCCACAGCTGGAAAGCAGAAGAAAGAAAGAGTATCAAATAGAAAACACCATTACAATAACCTCACAGAAAAAACTGGGGTTTCCCTTAGAACCCCTTATTAGTTTCAAACAAACTGCAACAAAAATGAACCAAATGTGCTGAAAAGGAAGCGAAAACGACAAATAAGCTCTAAATTATACTGTACTTGGTTTTCTAAATGATTCTATTAGTAATTGAGCTTAATGAAGATAATTAAAGTAGAAAATACTACCTCAATTAAAATATATGTAGTGACTTGATAAATATCATTTGTAGGTTATGTAGCAAAGTTTTAAACATTAAGGCATATTCACATGCAAGAAACTTTTCGTCTCAAGTCATCGGTCGATAACTTTAAATCGATCTCTAACATACCAGCCCTACTTTGCAAGTGTTTGGTTTGTGAATGCGCCTCCATGTTCTTTTCAACTGCGCTCAAAATGCACTCTTCTTGCTCTCTACAGATATCTATTGGAACTCAAGTTCTAAATGATCTCTTCAGGTTAGGGAACAAGCAATAGTCGCTGGGGGCCAGGTCTGGTGAATACGGTGGCTGAGGAACCAATTCGAAGCCGATTTCATGCAATTTTGCTT
>NC_046661.1:144895964-144900213 GCF_010883055.1 Belonocnema kinseyi | reverse complement strand
AACTCGAAACTCAGATTTTTCCATATTAAAAAAAACTCGGAGGTTAGTCGCTTCTCAGTGCTGTAACTTGTAAATACGTAAACATAAATGGCTGAAGTTTTGGCAGGCGTCATTTGAAGGATCAAGCTCGACGAAAATGGTTCACATTATTGAATACTAATGCGATCTCTTAGAATTTTCAGGTACTTATCAGACTGCCTAGTAGTTTTTCGAAAAACTATTTCGAATTTTTAACTTTGATAAATTATAGCGTTTAGAGATTCAGATTTAATTCAAAAAATCCGTCCGCGCGGCTCGCTTCACTTGCAAATTTGAGCGCGCTTAGGGTGCGCGACTATTGGTTCTCGAGCTTCGCGCTCGATAATATATTTATCTCGCGCTCCGCGCTCGATCTTTTTATATTCCTTACACTTGTGCACAGATTTTTTTAAACTAAAGGTCAAAAAATCGACAACAGTTATTTGGTGATAGTGACTTCTTTTTTATTAAAGCTCCTTCGGCTGGTTAGAGTTTTATACTCAGAAGTTCAACCAACCTACTGCAGCGTTGTGTTAGATGGGAGTTCACATGATATCAATTTCACGTTCCCGGCCCACAGTGGTAAAAAAATGACTTTTGGTTCAAAATAACGTACAGCCCATAAATATTAAGCGATTTGAACAACAAAATGTGAAAATAGCTGTTAAGATTTTTAAGAGGGTTGTCGAGCCTGATTTTTTTCTTAGGATTTCAATTTTTCATAAATAAACAAATATGACAAATATTCAGAATGCTCGTCAATAACAGGAATAAAGTTGAAATCGCCTGATTTTCATAAACTAATATTAGCTAAAGATGTTCCAATATTATATATTAAACAACTAAAATTTTTATAAACAAATTATTTGTTGAAAAAATGTTTTCTATGATTTTCCATAACCATACGTTTTCTCTAGTTATATTGCAAGAAATTTGAACGGAAATTATATGATATTAACACCAATGTCTCTCAAGATTTCAATTTCAATTTCTACGCTTTAGGCCACTTGATTTTATATATTTTTTAAACTCTGCCTCCCATCATCCCCCTATATTATGACGACCTGTCAAGGAGCCCAAAGAATACGTGTGAAATTAATGGAATTCATAGAATTTATAGAATTCCAGGAATTCGCGAAATACATGGAATTCCTTGATTTCCGTGAATTATTTTGATTCCATGAAGTCCTTTAATTTCGTTAATTCCGTGATTGTTATTAATTTCGTGAATTGCGTAGGTTCCACGAATTCATTGAATTCGTTAAATTCCGTAAACTCAATGAACTCTGTGCATTTCTTGAATTCTGTGACTTTCTTGAATCCTGTTAATTCCCTGAATTCTTGTGAATTCTTTATGTACTGGGAAGTTCTGGAAATCCGTGACTTCCGGGATTATTTTAAATTCCGTGAATTCCTTGAATTTCGTAAATTCCATGAATTCCGGTTATTCTATGAATACCGTGAATTCCATCATTTCCGTGAATTCCATAAATTGCGTACATTTTTTAAATATCACCAATTCCTTGACTTTCTTAAATTCTTTGAATTATGTGAATTCCATTAATTGTGTGATTTTCTTGAACTTCGTGAAGTTCGTGAATTCCGTGAATTGCGTGAATTTCTTGAATTGCCTGATTTTTTTAATTCCGCAAATTCCGTGAATTCTATGAATTCCGGAAATTTTCGGAATTCCGCGAATTCTTTGAATATCGTAAATTCCTTATATTCTGTGCATACCCTGAATTCCTCGAATTGCGTGGATTCCCTGATTTCCCTGAATTCAACTAATTCCGTAAATTCCATGAATTCAACTAATTTCACGAAATCCGTGAATTACGAGCGTATTTTTAATTACAGTCGACGCGACTTACCTTGCAGCTATATACCTTGCCGCTTACCCTAACTCTCGGTCGAGCTCTTCCCCCACCACAACCACTACGGCTCGCCATCCGAGAATTGTTTCGATCGCTACTTACGTTGCCGTCAATGGTTTAGGTCTTTTAAGGCAATTTTGAAGTGCAGAAAGTCATTATATGCTTTATTAATGAGGCTTATAAAAGAATTTTGAAATCATAATATTTATGTCTTATGATAATTTCCTTGTCACATGAGATTGCCTCAAGTATGATAAATTTAATCAAAGGTTTATCAATAATTCGTAAATGATAACCTATTTTTCCGTTTATTCCGCGAGAGAACGATGTGATCACAATTTTTTGGTACCAAATGTGAGATAATTACTTCCACAATATGTATTCTGAAAATCGAACTTTCACTGTTTGTAAACACTGATTTGCGCGCGGCAACTTACGTAGCGAGCGAAACAATTCGCATCAAGCGCCACGCATCAAGATTAGACTCGAGAGTGGGGGAACGTCGTTTCCATGAAAATGACTCCCCTACGGTCCCATCCGCGGCAAGGTAAATAGCGTCGACTGGAAGTATCCAACAGAATTTTTTAACAGTGTAGTTTTAAATTTTAGGATCAATTTAAGTAAAAATCGGTATTACAACTATAAACAAATAACTGTTGATACATTTGAATAAACTTACAAATTACTTATTTTTCAACACTCAGTATTAAATTAAAAAGTTGTTCAGTTTGAATTGAATATTACAGGTACACATAAAAATTAAACTGAAATATTTTAAACATATTTTGCTCAAAATGTAAGTTCATTCCAAAATATGTTAGGGGCCTTCCGTATGAAACGTAGAAAATTTCGTAACAATTTTTGGTTTTGCCCTTCCTTATGGAAAAACCTCTACTTTTCAGAAAATTTCAGTGAAATGTAGCTCATCGGTACACGTACAAATTTAATTAGAATCTTTCAAATATATTTTGGAAAAAATTGTGCAAAAGACGCACAGTGATAGTAAAATATATTTTACGAATTCGAATTTTTGAATATAAAATAGACATGGATGTAATATATTATAATAATTTATCGATTATTAGTATTATAACCTACTTACGAGCAGAATGAAAAAATATAAAAATGATGATCTGAGTACAAATACAAATTTCCATTTTTATATAGTCAGAGGACTGATATTGGAAGAATTTTTTGAGCTGACACTGATAAGATTTTATATGCGAGACGCTTGAAGATATACCAGTCATTATGACATTATTGACCAAAATTATTATCTAGATTTCGGCGGTAAAATGGAGTTGACACAATAAATTATTGTGTAAAACAAGGCCGTAGCCAGGGGGGTATGGGGTTTGACCCCCCCCCCCGGAAATTCTTAAAACATGTATATAATATACATATACTCCCCTGTGTTCCGCTGCATTTCCCCCGTTACCGAAATTTTGTCCTGCTGTATACCCCCCCCCCCCCCCCCCCCCCCCCACCGAAAAACTTTGCTGGTGTGAAACGTATTTTCATTGCTATAAAGTAATAAAACTTTACTTACTTTTCTTGAAAGTTTTAAGATTAGATAAGATTTGCACGTAGCAATTGCAAACAAGTCACGTTGGAAAAGAAATTTTTACAATCATAAATATACTATAAACTTAATAATTTCCATTGAGAGTTGGACAGACTAATATTTTTAATAAAAAATCGAAGTAAGGAAAAAGTGATATTATGGCAAGGGAGGGGGGGGGGGGGGCAGCGCGAACCAGTTAACAGTCAATGATTTTTTTTAAGTTAATAAGATGTTGAGTTGATTAATTTTTTTCTCATTTCGGGTTCTACATTATTTTATATCATATTTCTATAAGTATTAATCACATGAAAAAAGCAATGATTATGTAATTTAATTATTTCTAACAAGCTGTATTTCGTCGGCTTTGCCCCTTACTGGAGGGCAAAGCCGACTGCAGTTTTATATGAAAGTCAAAACATTTAAAGATAAGAAAATATGAAGGTTTACTTCTATGGTATTTTATTGTAAAATGATTTGATGAAACAAATCAATCCTTTCTTCGACCGTTGATATTTATTGATTTCAAATCGTAGATTTCAAATTATTTATGTCTTACGGTCCAATCGTAAATCCAACCGTAAATTAAAGAATGCATTCATGAGATTTACAATAACAGTAATAAAATTAACAAGAAAAGAAATTAGAGTGATACTTACAATAGATTTAATTTAAATGTTACTTTGCCTTACAATCAGGGCCTATCAGAAAGATTAAGAAATTCACTTAAAAAATTTAATATTAATGTTTATTTTAAAAACACTAATACATTAGATAATTATTTGTCAAGAAGAAA
>NC_046661.1:144866637-144895864 GCF_010883055.1 Belonocnema kinseyi | reverse complement strand
ATAAACAAATATCGTAAAATTTCTGTTAATTTACAGACTGAAATTCTAAATATCAATAAAATTTATCAGAGTATTATAAAATAATGTTTTTAATATTAATCAGCTCTATATGTATATATGTGTATATGTATGTATGCTATATGTGTATATATATATATATATATATGCATATGTGTGGATGTGTACATATACACATTTTTTAAAAAACTAAAAAAAAAATTTTTTTAATTTTTTATTTCAAATTTAAACTCAATTACGCGCTTCCACATCAGTGGTTTTCAATTTTAAAAAAATGTAGTTGTAATCGATTGAAGTCTCGAAAAAATTTTTTGAGACTTCAAAAAATTACTAAATTTTAATTAATTTTCTTAAAACTATTCACTGAAATGTTTCTTTTTTTTGACTGAAAATTGATCTCTTTGACTATTTAAACTATCATCAACTCAGGTAACAATGTATTTAAATCTACGTAATTATCCATCATATTTGTTCGTACTAAAATTACTAATTTTTAATATAATTATTTAGGTTTAAGAACCTTTAAAAAAGGTACGCATGTGTACTGAAACGTCAGGAAGTTTTGAAAGGAGTTTTTTCTATTAAATAAATATCTGAGTTTCGAAGAACATGTTTTTTTGACTCATATTTATTTTTTCGATTTACGATTGGACCGTAAGACATAAATAATTTGAAATCTACGATTTGAAATCAATGGTATTTTATGTACACTGCTAGAAAAAAGTCGCTGAATCATACCGATAAGTGAATGTTTTTCGCTCTGCAACTGAAGCGTGTTATTCCACATCTCTATAGGTGCAAAGTTCGGTGTCGAACGTGAGAGCGTACCTTTTTCATCTCAGCCAATGCGACTATTGACAGTTCTTGCATCGTTCTGGTGTTACATGTTGCGTAGGCCAGCCATAGACATATAAAGTCTAGACCAACAGTCTCTTTGATCCTCGCTCGACTCGTTCTCTCTCTCTCTCTCTCTCTAAACAGGAGCGTCGGCGGATCAAAGAGACTGTTGGTCTAGACTTTATATGTCTATGAGGCCAGCCTCGTGTGGAGCCGAAAATGCACGAGCAAGAACCCGAGCCCCCCGACTTTACGATTCGTTTTCGGTGGCTAACTGGCTATTGAGAGGAGTTTTTAGATAAACTGAATTTTGCAGAGTGTCAAGAGAATGAAAGTTCATGCAATTTGGCTGTTATATCGTTATAGAAAAATATAAGGAACTTAATTCTTATTAAACCTTCTTGCGCAATTTTGTTGCGACATTTTTAAAAAGTTTATGTTGGTTTACAAAATGTGCTTTCAAATTTGCGTAAGTTTAACAGATATTGAAGAATTTTGAAACGATTTGAAAATAAATAAAACTTGTGAAGATTTTTTTGTTTAATTTTGTAAGGTTTCACGGAAATGAAAAAAAAAAATCTTTTAGGTTTCTAGCAATAATTAAAGTAAATTTTGTATTGCCAAAAATTAATTTCAGCAGATTATTTTTAAACATTTTAAAACATTAAAAAAGATTTCCAAAATTATCAAAGCATCTAAAAAAGTTGAAAGGCAATATTTTTTATCATACAAAAAAAGAATTTTTTTTCTAATATTTGTGTAAAATTTTTTATGACTTTTTATTTTGAAAAATGAACTTTAAAAGAAAATTAAGGAAGACTTTTAAACACATTAAACAATTTTCTAAAATTTCGAAAAAGAGTTTTGAAAGTTTTAAAAGCAAAATGTTTCAATTCACTATGTTTAAAAAATGTAAATACTCGAATAAATTCAAGAAATATTTAATAGAATTAATGAAATTCAAAAATAATTTAAAATTTTAAAGATTTTCAGAACGCAGGATAAACTTATTTAAAAAACAGAACAATCTAAAAATTCTTGTAGAAGAAAAAAGATGCGCTTGGAAATTGTGCACAATTGTCAGTCTTTAAAAATAAAATTCTAAAGATTTTTTAAAAATTACTTTCGGCACATTTCTTCTCATGCGGAATATATATTTCTGAAACTGGTCCATAAGGTTAAAGCAAAATCAGTACAACCGTTTGTTAATATTTTTGTAATTTTTTTGGTAAAATTTGAAAGGCGATTTTACATAGTGGTTTACTAACTAATGGCGATATTTTTATAATTTTAATTCTGAAATCTGTCCCATAACCAACATATTAAAACAAAATTTAGGAACATTTATAAAATTATTATTATTTTTCATTTTTAAAATTAATGTATACAGAGTATAGTTCTTATATGAAATTTCACAACGGTTTTTTATACCTTGTTTGACCCTAGAGCAGAATGAAGGAAAATATTCTAAACGTATGTTCCTTAGTTATTAAGATACTATACAAAAATGTACTTTTAGATGGGTTTCTCGCTTTAAAATCACGAGATATTTCTTCATAAAATAAAATTTGTTAAATTCATTTTACAATTATTCACAATTATAATTATTTTACAATGGAAATCTAATTGTAAACGCTAAATTTTGTAATATTTAGATAAGTATCTTAAGACATTAAAGGTTTCGTAAAGTTTTCATATATTAAGAATTTTTAAAGTTGAAAATTTAACGATTTTCTTAAACTTTTTTTAAAATTATTTTTGCAGTTGAAAATGCATCCTTTTCTAATAGAGAATGATTCTTCTTGTTTGAAAATTGATTTTTTGGTTCATAATTTAAAATTGTTGTTTAAAATTCGCTTTTTTTAGTAAAAAATGATTTTCTTATACTGAAAATTTAACTGTATCATTTTTAGTTCAACATTTTTTTTATTTGAAAATCTAACAATTAAACCATACAAAATTTTAAACAAATTTTTACAAGTTTTAGTTATTTTTTAATCTTTCAAAATTTCTGAATATCTCCTAAACTTAGTCAAATTGGAAAGCGCATTTCTTAAACGAACATAAACTTTTTACGAAAATTGGACAACAAAAATGCACGAGAAGGCTAGATAAGAATTAGGTTTTTAATTTTTTCTAAAATTATATACAACATAGCAAAATTACAAAATTTTCTACAAGCTTTTTTACACCCCTTTTAAAATTAAAAAAAAAATCATATAAAAACGTTGTGTCCTTTTTTTAATTTTTTTCAGAAATCATTTCATTCCATTTTTGGTAAAAATGTATCGTTTTTAACTAATAATTCCAACTATATGTTTAAGAATTTAACTATTCGGTTGTAACTTCGATTTTTTTATTCAAAATATTTCTCAGTTGAAAATTCATGTTTTACATCGAAAATTAAACTATTTTGCAGAAAATTAAACTTTTTATCTGAAAATGTACCTATTCTATTTTTTGTTAAAAACTTATTTTCTATTTTTAATATTCATTTTCAAAATTGAAAATTTAACGATTTTGTCCAAGTTTTTTTAAAGTATTTTTTTAGTTGTAAATTCATCTTCTTTTAATAGGAAATAATTGTTTTCGCTTAAAAATTTATTTTTTGTTTGAGAATCCATCTGTTTTGTTGAAAATTCTATTTTTTCAATTGAACAAATATTTTTTTATACTGAAAATTGACCATTCTCAGTTAAAAATTAATCTTTTTTGATAGAAATGTATTCTTCTTGTTTAAAAATTCATCTACTTCAATTAAAAATTCATTTCTTTGGTTGAAAATGCATGTTTTGAAGAAACTTCTTTTCGTATAAAATGGTTGAAAGTTCATGTAGTTTTTTGGAAATTAAACTAATTTGATGAACATTTTTTTATTTGTAAATTAATTTTTTTAAATAATAATGTAACCGTTTTTTGTTGAAAATTTATCTATTTTGTTAAAAATGATTTTTTTGTTGTTGTTTTAAAATTGATTTAGAAAATTTTAATTTTCTGTTTTCTGTATTAAAAATTAATTAATTTTGTTGAAACTTCCATTTTTTATCTGTAAATTTAACTGGTCCATTTTTGGTTTAATACTTATTGTGTCCTTTAAAATTTGTTTCTAAAGATGAAAATTGAACTTTTTTGTTGACATTTTTTTTCTTGAAAAATTATCTTTTTAATTATATATTTATCTTCTAACTTCTTTAGCTCACACAAGCCTGCACAAGTTAACTGCGCGTGCGCGCGCAAAGCAACTTTTTGGTGTTAGTTTTCGCACCTTATAGTGTCGATTGTATGTTTATACCACTCTTACCTCAAAATCTCAAATTTATCAAGATTTTTTCGCCTTTAGTGGTATTAAATACCGTTCGATATTTTTTTGAGATGTGATTTTAGCGAACGAGACTTTTCTAACTCGCTTCGCTAGTGCGGAAAACGTCTTATTCGCCAAATAATCACCTCTCACACACGTATCGAAATGTGCTATTCTCGCTCCGTCTTAGAGTTTGAGTCCACACTTTTCAGTGAAACTTTAAGTTTACATTAAGACTTTCACACCTCCTCGGTGTGATTTTTAGTATTTTCAAAACTGGGAAGTGGAGAGTTCGTAAATTTACCAACTTTACACCGGAAATGTCTCTTTTAGTAGAAGAAATGCTTTTTCGCACCAAAATATCGCACCCCAGTGGGTACAAAATTTGGCGACGTCTTTACGACATCGTTACGACGTCTTTACGACAACTTTACGACATCCTATGTCCATTTCGTTAAGGTGTCTTTACGATATCGTAAATAAGTCGTATGATCTGACGATGTCTGCGATATCGCATAGACACCGAAACGATATAGACATAGGATCTCGTAAAGATGTCTTAAAGATGTCTTAAAGATGTCGTAAAGACGTCGCCAAATTTTGTGCCCACTGGGACCGTATCACCACAACTTTGCACTTCGGTGTGACGTTGTACGAATTTTTTCTAACAGTGTACTGGAATAATTACCTTTAAAGATATCCAAAAAGAAAAATAAGTTATTTTGAATAAAAATAGAGATAGCTGTAATATAACCTCTTATTCGTTGACATTCTACTAGAAACGGACTTTACACAATGTTTCTACCGTACCAACATAAGAAAACTGCATACCGACCGGATTGATAATATTTTCAAATTTTAAAATTTATCTGCTATATCATCAGAGATTGTACCTTACCGACAGTAGATCAACCCTCCAAACCACGAAGGCAGAAGAATCTACACAATATCGATCAAGTTAAGAATCTTCAGTAACAGAAAATAATAATTGATTGATAATAATTGATAATAATAATATTTAATAATTTCTTCCATGCAGCCCACAAGATAATTTGCTGTTGTATAGATGTCTGACATCGAGTACATCATTCGACTTAGAACATTTCTTATTTTCTTGTTACGTGCGCGTTATATTGTTTCAATTTCATATTATATTTATATTAAAATAATGTTTTATATTATATTTTAACTTTATATTGTTTTAATTTGAAATACTTTTTTGAAAACTACTTTCATATTCCTCTTCCCTGAATAAAATGAAAACTACATTCAGAGACGATTTAAAGATACATTTGTTCTCTGATGAATCTTTAATGTATTATTTTTAAAACAACTCCAAAATTTACATTTTAACTTAAAATGTCATTAAACGTGATTTAGAAGAAATTTTTTTTCCGACTCTTCAGAAATTAGTTTTTGGCGTAAAAGCATTATACAATGAGTTTCAAACACATTCGAAAATCAATTTTGTAGTACGCATTGTATTTTCATATTAGTTGAAAATTTAATTGTTTATGGTACATATAAAGTTGGTGTTTGCGATTTTTATTTGTTGTAGATAACAATTATAATTTTATATTGATTGTTTATCATTGGCGCAGCTTATTGTGTTTCGAAAAATATTCTCTACAATAAATATTGTTTCACGCAATTTAAAGTTATCAATAATATTAAACACTTGTAAGTAATAACTGGCAATAACTCCCAGAAATAGAACCATAAAAAAATCTTCTTAGTAATAAAAGAATGATAAAGTCAATGTGCAGAAAAAGATAAAATTGCAAATACCAAATAACTCATTTTTAATAAACAATTACGTATTTTAAGCATGTAAAAAGTTATACTTATATTATTTTTTTAAATTATTTACTTCACTTTGAGATTATGGCATGTCTTCTTATAGTGACAAATTAAGAATAAAGTAAATGTACAAGGATAGATAAAATAGGAAATACCAAAAAACTCATTTTTAATTAACAATTACACATTCAAGTATGTAAAAAAGTTACATTTGTATTATCCTCACAAATTATATACTTCACAGTGTACGTCATCTAAATTAGTATATTTCTTATTTTCTTGAGACGTACATGAGGTATAACCTGAAAGTGAAGTATATAATTTTGAAGGAGTATATAAGTAACTTTTGTCGACCACTTAAATTTCTAATTGTTTATTAAAAATAAGTTATTTCGTCTTTCTGACTTTCTGTTCCATCGTTCATACACTTTATTATTCCTTTACTACTCAGAAGATTAGATATAATCTCAAAGTAAAATATTTCGTTTGGGAGGAGAATATAAGTGTAATTTTTTTACGCACTTGAATATGTATTTGTTCATTGAAAATGACTTATTACGTGTTTCTGATTTTACCTTTCCTTGTACATTTACTTTATCCTTCTTTTATTGCTTTTAATTTTAGACAATTGTTTCTAATTAATATTTACGGTAAATCATAATTTTGTTTAATTATTTAAAATTTATATTCGGATAATTTTAGAGCGTACCATCTTTTTGGTTGAATTTTCAACTATTTGGTTGCGTGTGGGTCTATTTTGTTGAAAATTCATGTTTTGAGCTTGTTCCGTTTAGTTGATAATAATTAATCTCTTTGGTTACAAATGTAACTATCTTGTTTGTAACAAAATAGTGTATTAATCCTGAGGAACAGCTCATTCATTATTACGCAAGCAGTTGTATTTGATACAAAGATTCCAGAAAAACGAGAAAAATGATGAATGTAGAGTTTTCGGTTGAAAATTAGAAATTATTAAATAATCTAGAAAGGGTTGCGAATTTATTCCCTTCAAATGTAGTCTTGAAAATGAAACAACTTTCAATTATAAACTTTTCCCATTTAAGAATACGCAGCATCTTTCTTCAGTATTTTTTGTCGTAGATTCTGAGAAGAGAAGATAAATTACGAAAACTCTCAACAGAAATTGAACGGATTAACCGATTTTCTCCTATCTTTTTTAATCGTCCCGTCGTTATCTGATGCATCTAATGCAGAATATTGAAATTAAATTCATTAATATTTTAATAATTTTTTATTTCTCTCAACCGGCTCTTATCTCTAACAACAGGAAGTTCGATGGCGTCTTAACGTTCTTAAGAATATTGATTTGCGTTTAGCGTGTCTTAAGGATGGGAGACGGACAAGAGCAAGACTTGTGTCATGCGATCATTCAGCCGTGACCCATGCTTTAGCCAGATATTTCCAAGTGTATTGCCATGCTTATGTCATGCAAACTTTTTTGCAAGCAATTTTTATTCTGTACAATTTTTATAGTTTTATAATTTAGCGTATTCTTTGAAAAATTAAAAACCACATTTAGGGGAAACTCTGGTCAGTACCTTACTAAGCCTTTGATCAACATTTCTGTATGAGCTGTCCCCTTTTTGACGTGCGGCTTCCATTGACGTTTTAAAGCTTATGCAACATCATCTGTTTTTCGGCGTTTTCTAGGGCTGTTGCTCCTGCTTCGGGGACTGTTGTTGCTGCTCGTAACCGTTTTCCTGGCGTTGTTGCTGCTTCTCCTGAGCATGCTGCTGACACTGTTTCTGTTGCACCTAATCATGTTGCTGCTGCTTCGGGGGTTGTTGCTGCTCGTAACCTCGTTGTTGGCACTGTTGCTGTTGCTGTTGCACTTGAGCATGTTTCCGGCGTTGTTGCTGCTAATTCTGAGTTTATTCATGAAGTTGATCATGTCGTCGTCGGAGTCGGATTCGGAACTGCTGTAATGGCTGCTAGAGCTGTCTTCTGGAACATTCTTTGGAGCATGCAGATTCATACCTATAGGCCATATAAATTCACCGTCTATTTCCGTTACGCAGTGAAGTATGTGATCATACACAGATATTTTTTCACGATCATTGTATACGTTTTTGACCCAACGCCCATCATTCCATCCAACGGTGAATGAACTCTTTTTTACTAATATCGTATTTGCATCGAGAGGCACGTATTTGTGCCCAACTAGCTTTTTCAGCGACGCGAATTCCAGTGGAGGGCAGGTTGGATATTTTGCGTTCCTTAGATCATGTTCAAATCCGCGGTTATAAAGATACTCAAACGCGCGTCTCTCGCCGGGAGACGGTTGCTGATAACTGAATTCTGTAATAAAAAATAAGAATGGGTGAATTTTAATATAAAAATGTTAATTAGAGTATCCAAAATATTTAAACTCATTTCCTCATCGCTTGGGACTCCTGCTCACGATTATAGATAGAATAATGTGATGACTAACTGTACAATTTTACTACTTTATTATTCTAGAAATTAAAATGATCGAACTCGCCTAGTGTAATCAATTTCTTTCTCTAAATTTTTCTATTTAACAAAAACTTAAACGAAGGTCTAGTCGCTCCTCAAAAAAAGGATACTGACTAACATCTATTAGAATAAGGAGGGGCAGCGCCGTGCGGTGGGGCCAAGGTGACTTTGCTAATATAATCGCTCTTATTCAACAATTTTAATTCTACTTTGCATCAAACGAATCTAATTTATGATAGTGTCACTTATTTCAATCTTGAAAATTGACGTTGTAAAATAAAAATTATGCAGGAAGCAGTTTTTTCGAGGAATGAGTTGAAGATTCGCTGACAGAAATATAAAGTTTTCAACATAAATGGCAACACTCACAGTATGAAAATTGGATATTTGACAGATAAAACAATATCACATTATTTAATTATAACAATTGACAGATAATACAAGTACAATGTATATTATATATCATAAATAATTGAGGCCTCACCAGGGGGCAAGCCGGACGAAAATAATAGTTTAGAAGTGAATAGTCGGGAATCGTAAGTGGCTAACCGTCATTCAGAAATTTCTCAGGAGAACTCAAAAGCTGTATCATTTATAATTTCCGTCAATAATTGAGCGCGCCGGTCATGAAAGGTCGTTTCCGCGTAAAATTCGGTAAAAGTATTGCTCACAGAAAGAAAGGGGGGACAAAAAAGGTAAGAACCTCAGCTACTTGAAGGACTAGTTCCAATCAAAGTTATGTGATATTTTTATAGTATCTGCAATCAATTATTCTTCATAACATCCACATCCTTGATGTGCAGTGAAGTTTCGATTGAAAAATTTGTGATTATGTTTTTTACTTGTTTTTAAGAATGTTCAGAAATTCGTAATTCCACCCCCGGGGGCAAAATTAGGAACCTAGAAGAATTTTTAACGCGAGAAGTTATTTTTGCTAAATAAGCACCTATATCAATAATATAAATATAAAAAATAAATTAAATATTGCCACAAAAAGTGTACTTCAAAACCGGAAAATTTCAAGTTCTTGTGCGATATTTTTTTGGAGATGTAGCACTTTCTACAGTTTCCCACGTTCGTGTGTGTATATATTCTACAAAATAAATCCTGATGACAATATTTCCCACTATTATTGTTTTATTCCTAATATTATTTATCAGAAAAAGATGCAGGGGGTGGGGGTGGAATTAAGCCCCAATTTTTAAAAATCGCGAAAATTACTTTTTTGGCTTTTTTTTTATTTCGGAAACGTAAAACGAAAACACAATATACCGAGGGGATAGATAGGCACTTTGCCCTAACATTATAATAACTTGGCAAGATTCGACATTTTTGCTGATATAATCAATAAATCTGATTATTATAGTTATTATGATAGTTTTTTGTCACGCTGATTTAAAGAAAACATTCCTTAAATTTCAGTGTAACGGGTCATACATATAAAAATAAAAAATGCGGTGGTAGATTGTAAAATTTATTGTTATTAATTCATTCAAGTATTTGTATCGTTAATCATATTCTCGTATCATGCTTCTCACTATTAATTATTTGCAGACACTTGTGAAAATTAACTTCTTTTCTATCAAAATTCATGCGAAGTGTTTTAGTGGTTCCCTGCAAAAACGCTCACGGGGAGGAATAAAAGTTGAGTGTAGTCAAATAAGGCCAGGGTGCTTCCAGCTGTTTCCCCTCTTGCGTTTAATACTAATTTGATTGAAAATGACAATTTTAAAACTCCTGATTTTAAACGACATTTTTCTTTTGTAAATTCAATTTAGAAAATTTGATAATGGTACTCAGCACTTTATTGACCTCGGATCACTCTTTCCTAGGAATGGCCTTATTGGAGTACGTGGAATAACCCTATTAGGAAACACGGTGTTCCTAATTAAGTCACTTGACATTTTTTTGTAATTTGATTTTAAAAAACACATAAATCGTTTTAAGTGTTGCAAAAAATTTGATTGTGTCATTTAAAAGTTTCTCTAACTGTATGTCAAGTTAATATCGTAGCATCTGTTATCAAATAAATAAATTGTTTGAATGAAAATCCATCACAGAAAAAACTGGGGATTTACTAAAATTTCGGCTCAAATAAAGGTTGGTATCATTTAGAAGTTGAGCTCCAATAGCTACCTGTATAAATGCAAAAGGTTTTTTTAGACCGCTCTTTAATAAGATCGATTCACAGTTATCGATGATGAATTTCACTCCACTCATTGAATACCTCCAATACTCTTACGACCTGTCCGGGAGCTCAAACAATATGAGTGAAAAGTTTTATGTCGATTGATCAAAAATTGTGGATTTTTATAGGCACCATACGTTTTAGTCCGCTTGATTTTATATATTGCGAAAACTGTGCCCCACTCCATCACCCCTTAATACTCTTACGATCTTTTCGGAGCCCAAAGAATATGTGTTAAAAATATAATACTGATTACTAAAAAATGCGACTGTGCCCCCCCACCTGACCCATCCCTCGCATGCTCCCCCCATACTCTTAATACCTGTTTAGGAGCCCAAAAAATAGGTATGCAAACAAATTAAGTGCCGATTGTTAAAAACTGTGAATATTCATAAGCACCATACGTGCTTATAAAGGAGCCCAAAGAAAATGTATGAAAGATCTAATGCCAAATGGTAAAAAATGCGATTGTTCCCCCCACCTACTCCACCGCTTCGTGTGATCCCCATTCTCTTACGACCTGCCCGAAGCCCAAACAACATGTGTGCTAAATTTGGTTACAATTGGTTACAATTGGTTACAATTGGTTATTATCTATATTTCGACGGTAAAATGAAGTTCACAGAAGAAATTGTTGCGTAAAACGTATTTTTATTGCTATGAAATAATAAAACTTCACTTACTTTACTTGACAATTTTGAGAATAAACTAGATCTTCAAGTAGGCATTTTAAACGAACAACATAGAGAAAGAATTTTCTCTACAAGCATTACATTTTTTACATATTTTGGTCTTAGTATTTTTTACAGAATTCGAAAACTATTCAACGGGTTGTTGATTCACTGGTATGGTCGTTACACCCGTACAAAAAAAAACATGTGTGACTTGCGCCGAAGAAAGGGGGCTTACTCTAAAAAAATCGAAATCAAGGTTTTTACACATTTCGATAGTTTTTGAGCTGCTGTTTTTAATTAAATCATCGGAAAAAATATCCGAGCATTATTATTGCTAATAATTGAATTATTAGGTACCCGAGTAATAGGACTTTGGCTCGAGAGCGTACGATTCCGCGAAACATCTCCCACCACTCACCATTCCATCTACGCGTCTCATCTATACCCCGTCCGTGAGCCGCGTCCATGACCTATCTCTGTCCATGAGAATGTAGTGGGAATAGGAGAGGGAAGATTTCGTTAGTTTTCCCTCTCTCCTAAAAGTCCGCTCTAGCGGGGGGTCGACTTCAACCGCTCGTCCTGAAAAATTTCACTTTTCAGAGTGAGCCCCCTTTCTTCGCCACACGTCACATATTGTCACCCTTCAGCGTACTAGCAATTTAAATTGATAATACAAATTTTCCTTTTTGTGAATTTTTGATTCACAATAAACTTACTTAATAAAAATCATCTTTTAATATAAAATATAATAGTTAAATAACATCTTTGCTGGTTTTTAGAGAAATATACTTTTTAATTTACCCAAGTATACATTTATTTTTGTTCTGCAATTGATGAAAAATATGTTTAATAAAAACTTTGTTTTTTAAGTTTGGTCCCGGACTGATTCACTGGACTCTTCAGTAAGGCAGCGTGAATCAGTTCTGCCTGAGATAATGAAATTATAATTTTCTTGTAGTAGGATTGCATACAAGAATATATCTCTATCGTAAAATTTGCATTTTGTTCAAATATTATGAAAAATAAAAATATAAAATCATTATAAAAAATTCAACAAATTATTTTTCAACAAAACCTTCTGTGTGGAAATTAATCGTAAAATAACCGATGCTACGTTTTAAAAAACTTTTTACCTCGTTATTATTCGAAGAAACGTAAATGCGGAGGTGTGCGGATGGAAGGTTAGCGGGAAGGTAAATAGGATACAGGAGAGGTATGTAAAGTGGGCACTGGTGTTGGAAATGAATACGCCGAACTATATTGTCAGGAGGGAAACATGAAGAACGAGTTTAGGGATTATAACAGGAAGTCGAGCGTGTAAATATGAGAGATTTTTGGAAGAGGGGGGAAGTAAGCTGGTTAGGGAGTGTTGGTGGTAGAAGGAGAACATACGTAGTGGTAGAAAGACGGAGGTAAAAAGGGAAAGGTATTTTGGAACGAATGGATTGCAGATGGATGAAGTGAGAAGGATGTACGAGGAAGAAAGGAAGGTATATGAGTTGGTACAAAAGAATGGCATGGAGAAACAGAAGGCAGAAGGAGAGGAGAGAATAAGAGAGTCAATTTTTAACGGGAACTATATGTGAATTATGCCAAGGCAAAGAGCGCAATATTTGTGTGAGAAACGAGAGCAAGGAAGTCAGGAACTTATAGCGAGAATGAGATGCGGTTGGATGGATTATAATAGGTTCTGGCTTTCTAGAGAGAAGAGAATGTGTGAACTGTGCGGGAAAGGGAATACAAAAGTTGAGCGCTGATTGGAGAAGTGTGAAGAGGTGGAAAGGAGTGGCATAAGCATGGAGGTATTGTTGCATGAAAGGAGGGACAAAAGGGCAGTAGCATGGGTGAAGGGCGTGTTGGGTAAGATGGAGAAAAAGAGAAAGAAGGAGAAAGAGGAATGTAGAAGGGAAGATTGTAAATAGAAGAGGAAGTAGATGTAAGAAAACTGTAAATATTGTAAATAGTAGTTAAGTATTAGGTGTTAGCCGCGGGGACAGAGGCGAAATGCGCGCGAGGCGAGGCACAGCGAAGAAGTTTAGGGTGTAGAAGCGAGCGGATTAGTTATAAGGTGTGGCTGGATGGTATTTTTTAAGACATAGTTGTAAGAAAATTCTCTAAAAAATGGAAATAAAAGCAAGTCAGTTTTTTAAGGCCAGTAGGCTGAAAAATAAACGTTTATCTATCTAATAAGATTCCAATCCCTCTTAAAGCTGATTGAAACTTGCAAAATGTAGTAGGATTGTATACAAGAATACATCTATATCGTAAAATGTGCATTTTGTTCAAATATTATCTATTAAAAAAACATAAAATCATTATAAAAAATTATTTTTCACAAAAACCTCCTGTGTAAGAATAAATCGTAAAATGACTGATGCTATATTTTAAAATGCTTTTTACCTCGTTATTATTCAAAGAAACATAAATAAAATTAGAGAAATCTGCTCAATTAAATGGGATACCATTTCTGTATTTCTTGGTTGCTTTGTGGTATTCAGAAAAATATTGTCGGCGCTAAGTACAGAAAGGGATACAATTTAAGAGATCACTTCTACTTTTCAATACTTTTAAATGCAATCCTTCTTATCGGGAAGTGAATTGGTATATTTTTGGCACACGGGTACGGTTTTGCAATTACGTTTTCGCACCGCCGAGAGCACCGATCACGAGGAGAATGACTTAAACTGAATATTTTAGGTACAGTCACTGGAGTTTCATTTTAAGGTCTTTATACCTCTTCCCATTTTCCTTCTTATTGGCAGTGTTGTTGTAGTCGGCCTGATCCGAGAATTCAATCACAAATATAGTTCTTTTTTAGAAGTCTTCGAGAAAAATGCCAGACCTCGAGTGCGCAATGGAAACTGTTGTCGGAAAATCGTCTTTCCTCGGGATGTCTAATATCACTTATACCCACAAGCTCAGGGTCCCCAGGAAGGATGAGTGTGTGTGTGTTTTGTACGTTTGTGTCGTGAGATCCATGGGATTAACCCGTTAACGCCGAGAATTCCCCTTTGGGTACACCACTATTTCTGGTATTGGTGGGCATGAAAATGTGATAAAATGTTGTTAATTATGGAAAAATAACGTTTAAACAAAAAACACGATTTTTTCTATTTTTTTTATAAAATCGAGTTTTCCAAATGGTTCTCAGTGTGCAATCTACTTGGAACCTCAATAACCGGTGGAATAAATGCCTGAGATTTCAGAATACATGGTTCCGAGATCAATTTTTTATCTTTGTGTGTTTAAAATGGCTCGTTAATGATAATATTTTTGTGAAGACATTCATGAATTTCTTCCTCAAAAAGTGTGATCTTTTCGAGAAAGTGCAATAGAAGAGCAAGTTCTCAGAATCACTCAAAGAATACCTGAGAATTTTTCCAGGAAGTTTTAAATTATTTTTTTAATCTTGCAATTTGTCAATTTTTGAAAATTTTTAAAATTGATCCACAAATTATAAAAAAATTTAGGTGAATTCTCTGTTTGATTTTGAGAACTTTTTATTCATGATCATTTTTTATATAAGCTCATGGTTCCCAAGAAAAAGATTCACAAAAGTCATAATTCTTAATCATGTAAATTTTTAATGATGACTTTTGAGAATTTTTTTCTTGAGAACCATGAGCTTATAGCAAAAGTTATCAAGAATAAAAAGTTGTAAGAATCGAAAAAAAATTAACCTGAATTTTTTTAGAATTTTTGGAGCAATTTTTTAATTTTTCAAATATCGACAAATTGCAAAATAAAAAAATAATGTAAAACTTTCTGGAAAAATTCTCACGTATTTTTTGAGTGATTCTAAGAACTTTTTCTCATTTTGCACTTTCTCAAAAAGATCATACATTTTGAGAAAAAAATTCATGAATATCTTTGCAAAAATTTTGTCATTAACGAGCCATTTTGAACACACTAAGATAAAAAATTGATCTCGGAACAATGTATTCTGAAAGCTTAGGCATTTATTCCACCGGTTATTGAGGTTCAAAGTAGATTGCACGCTGGAAACCATTCGGAAAACTCGATTTTATAAAAAAAAAATAGAAAAAATCGTGCTTCTTTTGTTTAAACGATATTTTTTTATAATTAACAACATTTTATCACATTTTGATGCCCACCATCGGAAAGAAGAGAGTTACAATTGCAGAAAGAGTGGTGTACCCAAAGGAGCATTCTCGGCGTTACCGGGTTAAGTGCAAATAATATTTAGAAAAATACGCAGCTATAAAAACAAAAAACAAAAGGTAAATTAGAACTATATTACCATAATGAATTTCGCGTCTGTTTAGACCAATTTTTCGATAATCATTTTTGAAATCATAACCTACAAAACATACAGCAGTTAGTACCGATAGTATGAATCGAAGGTTCTTATTGTGATAATATTGTTCCAACGTACCTTTTGTTTTTCTTCTTTAAAGCTGCTTATTTTCCTAAATATTATATGTATGTCCCTTGTTAATTTCGTGGATCTCACGACACAAACAAGGAGTCATAGGACTTTGTCACGTTAGGGTCTGGCTTCGCGGGAAGTATGATGGCGCATGGGTCTATGTGCAGACGTCTTCATAAATTTTCAACTATATTTGATTGAATTTTATTTCAATTCTGTGAATGAACGAGATTTCAACATTAAAAGTGGTTGAGAAGTGGTTGAGTCTTCAAAATATTTCTAACAGTATATTTAGTGCACGTTGAAATTAGCTCGCAATAGAAGCACAAATATTAAGGTTATCCATAGGACCTAGGAAAATTGTGTAGTGTGAGAGATAGAGGTAGAAGTGTAATGCAAAAGGGCAGAGGGCTCATAGTTGTCTTTCTGAAAGACGCCCCTCTGGAAGGTGACGTTGTTAGTTGTCACGCGATAATTTCCAGACGTAATAATAAATCTATTTTTTCAAAGGTGCATCAATCTCTCTATGCATGTTACAATGGGTGGATGAACCTTCAACATAGGCTCAATTCTTCGAAAATTCCGGTCGTTTAGGATGGCTTATACAGCGTGTTCACAAAAGTTATTGCCCTGTAATTCTTTGGGCTGGACAAGTCGCCAATATATATATATATATATATGCAAAAACAAGATTTAAAAAATGATAATTCACCAACAATTGTGTGACCCTATTCAAGAACAAATCGTAGATTGATTCCAGCGCAGCGGAATTGGCCCCTGCAGTTCCATAAGATATTTCTATACTTCCTCTTTCGGATCGGGTTTTCGGGTCGGGTTACGAATCTGACTTTCGACCCGAAAACATACTCTTAAATATTTAAAGTTACGAAGAATGTTTTGATATTTGAAGAGTTAACTTAGATCGATAGTATTGATTTCTGTTTTCACAGTGGGTAAAAAGATACCTAAACTCATAGGTGGTTTCCATCTATCTGCTGATAATACAGATACGTTAAAAAACTTGACTTGTATTAATTCATAACACATGGCAAAATAATGCGCTTATTTTTTAAAAAGGATTCTTCCTTTGATCTCTCTCAGAGATAAGGGAAAACATCAGACCGGCAATCGAAAGTTCTACAGTTTGATTCCCAGCGAAGCAAAGAAGACGATCTTCTTTCATAAATAAATTTAATACTACGAATTTATTCAATTTGCCAAAAATGTGTTCCATTTGGATGAAAATGTTCGAATCTTAAAATTTGGTCCCGAAATTTGTGCTCAGATTCTGGGAAACCCCCTTAGTAATGAGTTTGATGAAAAACTTTTTAACATAACGTTGCTTCCGGACAATTGAAAAACTTCTAGCAATCTCGAGCTGTTGAGTTTCAACTGTGCTTTCAAACAGAAAACACTTGTACAATTACCAAAAATACTGTATCACTAAGAACTCGCTGAGAAAAAGTGTATGTTTGGTTAAAAATTAATGGAAAGACTTTCATTACACAGTAATATTTATTCAGTGCAATTTTTGTAATTTTAGGACATAGCGCATGCTTTCAAAAATCTGAACGAGCCCTTATAAGTTTCCCCAAGTAGCTTAAGCATATGTAAAAGCGTCAAAAGTCGGGTGTAGCCCATTTATATTTACCGGATTGAGGCGAAACCATGATTGGATTAAACTCTGCTGAGAACCTTACTAGGCCCTCACCAAGATTTCTGTAAGTCTAGCCTTTTTAAGCGCGGCTTTCATTGATGTTTCGAAACTTATACTCTAGTTCTACAGCGTTTGCTGCGACTGTTACTGCTTCTCATGAAACTGTTGATGGGGATGTTGCTGCTGCTCGTGCGGCTGTTGATGGGGTTGTTGCTTCTGCTGTTCGTGTGGGTGTTGATGGGGTTATTGCTGTTTCTACCAGACGAGTTTCTGGGGAGGTCTTCTGTCTCATTTTCAGGAGCAGGTGCATTCTCACCCATATCCCACAATCTATAAGAAGGCAGCAGTTTCGTTACGCATTGGTATTCGTGATCATACACAGATTTCTGTTTATTTGCGTTATATACGCTTTTAACCTTAAGTTGGTTATTCCATCTAACGGTGAAAGGGCCCTTTTTTACTAATATCGTACTTTTATCGAGAGGTACAAATCCTCTCCTACTTTTTTTTCCGCAGCGTATTAAATTCTGGTGGAGGGTTGGATGGATATTTGGCTTTCAGCAGTGGCGCACCAAAACCGCCGTCATCAAGAAAGTCATTAACGTGTCGTTGACTGTCAGTCACTTGCTGAGAACTGAATTCTGTAGGAACAAATAGGAATCAATGACTTTCAATGTTAAGGTACCAATTAGAGGGTCTAAAATGAGTAAACTCAGGGAGGCGTCCTATGATTGCCATCCTCATACAACATTATGGTGACCTCATTGTCCGAGTCTCTTAAGTAAAATTAGAAACTCAATAATAAGATGAATATATGTACAATCATAATACTCAATTATTCAAGAAATCACAATGATCTGATTATCTCAAAACCTGTAAGGGACTAATAAAACAACATTTCTAGGAATTCCTATGAGGGGCTATTTTTGAAGTGAAAAAAATGTAATCTCTTAACTGTCCTTTATTTATGTTGCCAGTGGGATTTATAAGAGTTTTGTGCGGAAAGTTTGTTATTCAGCATTAATTGTTAATTTTATAAAGAAATTGTTCAAACAGTTGTGAGCCAGTGTTAGCAGTTACATGATTGTATGCCTCTTAATGTATATCGTGATAATTTCTTTATATATTTAATTTACCGCACCCCTATCAATTAAACCCAAGCCGCTATGCGCATTTAAAAAAAATTCCCAAGAAGATCAAGTAAAATTTGCAGTTTCTATGGCTTGTGAGTTTATACACTGGCACAACAGTGCAGCGAATAGTCTCACTAAAATGATATCTCTGGAACCAGAAGAATCTTATTCAATGTTTTTTTATGAAAGGTGACTTCATACTGTAATAAATATTAGAAGGTTGGAAATACTATTAGGGTCAAGAGCTAATTTTTTCGAAATGCCCTACTTTTCGTGATATTAATTTCTAGACTTAGGAGAAATTTTTTTCTTATTTTGAATGGGCTCGGTTTTAATAAACGGTTTAGGCCTTATGCTCCTCCTACCGTCAATCTGACAAACTATAGAGTGGCTGGTTGACGGGGTACAGAACATTTCTCTCGAAGATAAGTTAATATTGGTGAGTTACCGGGTAACTTATCCAACATTCGTTCTCAGCAACAATTTATAAGAATTTATTTTTTTCTTCTTTCAAACTTTCGTGAAGTGCTTTTCTGGCAACGACAACTTTTCTTTTATTATAAATTTTCTTTTCCAATAATCAGCAATTCCAGCAATTTTAATTTAGAAAAATCGTGATTTAAGGGCATGTGATACTTAGAAAGTGATTTATTTTACTAGTGTACGGTTCCCCTGCCTTTTTCATACAATGATAAAGATTTTGTCTTAAAAATGTAGGGAATAACAGCGAACACGTGAACTGACGTCCCTGAACTATTCGATTGTGGAATAATTAAAAAAATTAATTTTTCTAAATTGTTTAACGTGTGCAATGGAGCAAATTAGACGTGTGTGAAAGGAGACAGGATTTTCTAGGTTAACTCGGGGATTTATTAGAAGAACACTCTAATGTTATTTTTATCCAACCCTTTAGCAGGGATACACATCCAACTTGTCGTTAAAAAGGTTACGACAGAACTAACCTTTAAGCTCTCTGCTTACTTTGACACAGTTGCAACACTCAAGAAGCGCCAAACTCAAAACTGCCTCAATACTTTCACTGTTTCAACGTGTTTACATTCAATCATACCTAGAGTTGCATACAGCATCCCGAAACGTTCCAATGGGATGTGCTTTGTTAGAATATCGACGTGCTTCATGCGCTTGTGAATCTCTGGATTATTAATAGTTTCATTACACTTTGATTATCTACCAAAACCACAGTTGCCTTTTCACTTGGATATCCGATATCACGTAACAGTTTTTGTAGCCAAACCGCTTCTCTCGATGCAGCCGACGCTGCGACGTATTCTGACTCAGTCGTACTCAACGTAACCATTTTCTGTCTCTCACTAGACCATGACTCCGGGTCTTTACATCACCGGCATAATCAGCATCAGAATATAAGATTAGTTTGGTTACTCTTTGGCCACTGCAAAACTTTATACCAATTCTACTTTTTTTCCTAAGTATGCGAATATCCGATATATGTACAGCTCGCTATAGTGATCATCGCTGATGTTATTCAAGTATTTGCTCACGGAATTTACTGAATATTCTATATCTGGCTGTGACACAATTGCAAGAAACATAAGTGACCTGACACATTCTCTATACAGTACACTCTAGGACTTGACCTTATCTTTGATTACAGGGTAAAGTACCGTGTGTGGATCTGATCAAAGAAAACAGACATGCTTAAATGATTAATTGCATTTTTAAGGATTTAATGAGCTTCTGCAGCAATCTACCCATCATCCATAAACAAAGCCAAACAAACCACTGTTCCCTCGGCACTTCCTACAAAAATTCACCGTTGAGCTTCAGTTTCCTTGAAACTAAACTCTTTCAAAAATTCACTGAACTTCTTATTCTAGCACCCTGGTGCTTGTTTAAGCCCATATAGAGATTTTTTTAAACACACGACACTTCTCCTACATTCATCGCCAACCAGACGTTCTGGCACTTCCATGAAGATTTCTTATTCCAGTTTTCCGTGTTCAAATGCCACCTGTAAATGAAACTGAGCCAGCTTGAGATCATTTGCTACAACGATTGCAAGAAGTACCCTGAGAAAATCATATCTCACGACGTGTGCAAAGGTTTCCATATAATCAACCCCTTTCCGTTGCCTAAATCATCGAGCACACATTCGTGCTTTGTATCTGTAGACGTTTCCCTCTGTGTCTCTCATTAATTTGAAAACCCATTACGAGTGAATGGTTTTCATTTCAGGTTTCAAATTTCGACGATCTCTCAGGTTGTATTCTTCTTCGACGGGATGCACCTGAACAACTAGTTCTTCCGGTTCATCTAGTGCACTTTCGTCAGCTGGCAGAAAAACTTCATTTTCGTCTAGGTCATCGCCTGAAAGGTGTTCCTCCTGCATAATGTTTGGAAGCACTAGTTCACTGTCATCTTCTGGTGGCAACTTTGGCTTGTCAATCTTTTATTTGAACACTACATTTCGAGACACTTACACCTTCTTTGACACATGATCGTATATGCGGTAATTTGACGATTCACCATCATATACAACCAGCAGAATCACTTTTCCTCGAGCATCAAGTTTCGTCGTCAGCTGCTTCGGTATGTAGGGTAAGGGGGGGAGGGTCGCGCTAACCGGTGGGGCAAAGATAACTTTTCTTATATCATGGCTATTATTTAACAATTTAAGTTTTACAAGGTGTGACTAGATAGGGTGACAGGCTCAACGAAAATAATATTTACAAGTGCTTGGGTGATACACCTGTTACAAGTTTTATCTATAAATGATCGGCAATTTAGAACAGCCACTTACGTTGTGGGCTACATGGAAGAAACTATTAAATAGTATTATTCTCAATCCGGTCTCAAGCCGGTTTCTTTTATTGGTGCGGTAGAAACTTTGCGTGAAGCCCGTTTCTAGTAGAATGTCAACGAATAAGAGGCTACATTACAGTTTTCTCTATTTTTGTTCAAAATAACTGATTCTTTTAGCTGTATATGTTTAAAGGTAACTTTTTCAGTACATAAAATACCACAGAAGCGAACTATCACATTTTCCTATCTTTAGATGTTTTTCTTTACAAAAAGCTGCGGTCGGCTTTGGCCTCAGGTGGGGGCCAAGCCGACAAAATACAGCTTCTTAAAAATAATTAATTGACCAAATCATTGTTTTTTCATGTGATTAATACTTATGAGGAAAAATGGATCAATTCAACATCTTTTTTACTTTAAAGAAAATCATTGATTGTTAACTGGTTGGCACTGCGCCCCCTTACCCTACTCGTACACTCCCGATCCAAAGACGCGTTGGTGTTCCAGGTTATGCTTCTTGCCAGTCCAAAGCCGGTACGGTGTTGTCTCACATCGTGTGCTCGAACAACCCAAGCGATGCATCAGATATACTGCCGTGTCCGTTGCCTCTTTTCAGAGGGTTAAAGGAAGGCCCTCGGCGTTTAGCATCGTTCTCGCGCTTTCGGAAATTGTTCTGTTGTAACGCGCTGCTTTGCCGTTCTGCTCCGGCGTGTACGGTGCTAGAAATTCTCCTTATATTCCAGGCGACTCAAAAAAACTGTCAATGGTCTTACTACGGAATTCACGACTGTTGTCTGATTTGAGCACTCGCATTGTTCTTTTGAATTTATTCTCGACTAGCTTGTCGAACACTACATTTTTCGTAAACATCGCTTTTATGTCGCAGAAAATAGAAGAAGGGCGGAAAAACTATTGGGGGTATGTGCCACTTTTTTCGAAAATGAGATTTTTGTATTTTCAAATATTCTTTGTAAAGGCCCTCACAAGGTTATCGTGGCGAAGAGTTTTCATCTACTTTATCTTTCGTTAACGTGGTATTGGTCGAAAACAACTGACAAGCAGTATTTCGTTTGTCACTTATTCGGTAAGTACTTTTTCTCGTTAAATTGATTGAAAAATTGCAGCTAGCATATTTTTCTACGAACTTTCACGCGTTCTATCGCTCATGACGAAACAAACACACTGAACAAGAAAAAGAAAAAAAATCAGAACGCGCCATAAGAAGTTTCACTTCAAAAACGATGCCTTCCAATGCCTTGGAGTTATCCCCGTTCTAGACTTTGAAAATTCGTGGCGCCTTGATTTTTTCATGTAACGGGATAAAATTCACAAAGGACATAGATCTACACTGGATCTACGTAAAAAAAATCACGCACTCTTTGGTGCTACATACAACGTAGTGCGAACACTTTTTCGTCGCCCTGTAAAGTTTCGGAAATGGCACTTACCCTCTATAGTTTTTTCGCCCTTCAGATGTATCTAAAACTTGTTGTGTCATCTTTGAAAGTGAAAAAGAAACGTTAACCTTCTGAAGATTCTACCGACATCGGCCCGCACAGGTCACTGTGGATCACCGTACCAGGTACCGTGGTAGCACGCTCACGCTCTTTTAGAAAAACAAGCCTGTACGACTTTCCGATTTGCGACAAATCATAGATGGGCCCTTTTAGACCGACTCGCGTTATTTGCAACAGTTTACGTGACCCAGTCTCTCATGTCACACTTGCGGACCGGTTCGCTTCACTCTGGAACACGACAATCTTCACTCGAAAGAACATGCAATAAAATTTGTTTAATTTCTTTACCCCGGATGCCAACACTTTATCACGCTCTTTGATTTCTACATAGTTTCCCTTAAAAACTACTTGGTGACCTCTCGACGTAAACACCCCAACCGCTCTTCTCCCTCTCCGTACATACACGTATACGCGTATACTACGCTCCCTTTCCTTAAGTTAGAACCTCCCTTCGTTTTTATCTTTATACGCATACTTGCACACGTAACTTAACTCGCGGCAATTTTTATTTACATATTTTTCGTTGCAATTTTAGGCGATCTACGAGATGTTGGTTTATCTTAAACTTCGCTTCGCCTTTTGCTTCCTAGTGAAATCCCAGATTCCTTTTTATTATTTCTAATCCTAAGCTGATCTACGTGTCGTTTAACAATCGCTTTCGATTCGAGTTTGACTTCGTACGTTACTGGCCCTAGCTTTCTTTTTATTATACCTTGAGTCCATACGGGTACATTCTTGCTGAAGTTTTTGACAAAAACTATCTCGTTGTCTGTAAAATTAACTACTCTCTTCCGTCTAGAATTTCACACTTGCCTGTCCGTTTCTAAGGTTTGTTTAACTTGTATGTCGGAACGTAATAAGTCAAACTTGGTTCTTAACTCTCGACCTAGAATTAATTTTGCTGGAGTTTCGCCTGTTGTATAATGTTTTGAAGTTCTATATTCCAGTAATATCATATCTATCGCCGTCTGTACCGATTTTCCTTCTTTTAACAATATCTCCACTTTACGCTTAAACGTTTTTACAAAATTTTCTACTGCCCCATGCGATGCAGGATGTTTGACTGCTGAGCATATTTATTTGATTCCTCATTTTTTTAAATAATCGGTACATATGCTTCTCGTGAACTGAGGACCGTTGTCGCTAATTATTTGAAGTGGAAAGCCAAACTGCGAGAAAACTTTTTGCATTGCTTCTACCGTCTTAAAAGCCGTTGTGGACTTCATCAAAAATACTTCCGGCCACTTTGTTTTTGCATCTATTAGTAAGATAAAGTTGTGCCTTCGATAGGGACCGATGGAGTCTGTGTGTACTCTTTGCCACGGCTCATCTGGACATTTCCGCGGATTAATCTCACTTTTGATCGGGTTGTCCTTCACTTCCATACATTCACGACACATTCGCCCTACTTCCTCAATTTTTTTGTCTATGTTTGACCACCAAAAAAATGATCGAGCCGTTGATTTCATTTTAACGATTCCGGCATGTGAGGCATGCAACTCATTTAGTGTTATACTTTTTAATTTTTCCGGAATTATTACGTGGTAACCCCACATAATGCAATTTTGCTCGATGTCTAACTTTTCCTTTCTTGTTGAAAACGATCTAATCTCGTTATGTATATATGTATATTCATTTTTATCCGCTTCTTTTATTGACATCGGTAATCCCGATAGCCCATCCGCACAATTTTCTTTTAATTTTACATATTCAATGTCATAATCAAATGCATTCAAGAATTCTGCGTATCTTTGCAGTCTACGCGCTGCCATAATTGGAATTCCTTTCTTTTTTCCAAAAATTCGAACTAACGGTTGGTGATCCGTGCGTAATTTGAATTCCCCACCATATAAGTAATCGTAGTATTTAGTTACACCAATGACAATTGCGCGGGCTTCCTTATCGATTGGAGCATAATTCTGTTCGGTTGTTGACAGCGCTTTTGACGCATATGCTATTGGGCGATCACCTTCCGGAGTGGCATGTGAAAGAATAGCTGAAAGACCATAATCTGAGGCATCACAAGTTAAAATTACTTTTTTTCCGGGTCGAAATTAATTAAGACTTGTGTTGATTTTAATTCCTTTTTTGCTTTCTCAAAGGCCCTTTGAAATGCCTCCGTCCAATTAAATCGCTCACGTTTCAGATATTCGTACATAGGTTTAAATTTAGTTGCGCGGTCCTCGATAAATTCATTGTAGTAATTAATCATGCCTAAAAAGGCTTGAAGTTCTGTTATGTTTGTTGGCGTAGGTGCCTTGGTTATTGCTTCTATTTTCTCTTGAATCTGCAATCCTAAATAATTTATTTTCTTTTGAAATAATTCACATTTTGACTTTTTTAGTGTTAACCCGTACTCCGATAATTTATCGAGGATCTCGGTTGTGTTTTTGACAATTTCGTCTATTGTTTGTCCCTTTATCAATATATCATCTAGAAAAACATTTACATTTGGTATCTTTGCTAGGATTTTCTCCATCTCTCTTTGAGAAAATCCTGAAGCTGACGCTATTCCATATGGTAACTTATTATATTGATAAAGACCCCTATGTGCGTTTACTGTTAAGTATTTTTATGAACATTCGCTCAATGGAACTTTAGCATATGCTTCTTTTAAGTCTATTTTAGACAAGAATACCGTACCTTGTAGGTTTGCTATTACGTATTCTATCTTGGGAAGCAGGTACCTATCTACAATTAAATTTAGGTGGACTGTGACTATATAATCCCCACATATTCGCAACGTTCCACCTGGTTTAATTATTGGGACTACTGGAGTTCCCCAATCACTTGCTTCAATAAACGATCAATTTTTTTCTTCTCTAATCTCTCAATTTCCGCTGATACCTTCTCTTTTAATGCAAATGGTATGGTATGAGCCTTATGATACACCGGAGTTGTGTTTGTTCACATTTTAATGACAAATTCTGAATTTTTATATGTACAAATTCCTAAAGAAAACAACTTGTAGTATTTTTTAAAAATCTCATTCCTTTTATCGTACAACATTTTTTCTTCCGTAAGGGTTTCAATCTGCTTATTTTTTGTTTTAGTTGGTACTAGACCTTGTTTATTTTGATTAATTTCTAATGACCATAATCCCAATGCATCTCATTTGTATATAATTTTCGTTGCGGAAAGTATTTCTTTTTATCCAACTCTCTTATCATAGAAACTGACGATCCGCCGTCTAATTCCATGTTTATATGAATATTTTCAACTTTTATTTCTAAGAACTGAGGTTTAATATCACTAATTTTATTATTTTTTAGCGTGATTGAAAACAATTCAGCGACGCTTCTTGGATCAGTGTCAGTGTCACTGTTAAGTGATTCTACCTCGTCAATTTCAACATTCCTTACATTTCTAGATTCACCTTATTGCGGGGATTTACAAACCGATTGTAGATGAACTTGTTTTCCACACTTGTCACAATATTTACTTTGATGCCAGCAGTCTTGTTTATGATGATTCGGCTTCCCGCAGCAGGCACATCGTGGTTGAGTTGCTTGTTGTCTCTCTCTCTGTCCTCTCTGCCCCTTCTCGACGATAATAGTTGTCCAGATGTGGTTCTTCCGCTTTGCCCTTTTTGATATTTTGTTTGGGCTTGTATGCGGTGTGAATAGAAATTTCCTTCTTTCTGATTATCCTCGTCCATTGTTGGTTGTGATTCCAATTTATTTGCAGCCTCATTTCCTTAAATAATGCTATTTTAATAGCTTTGATTTTGATTCCCGTTATGAACTAATCTCTTAAAGCTTTGTTCTCGTCCTTAAATTTACAATTTTTTGCTAAACTGCGTAAGCATGCCATGTATTGAGTGACCGATTCGTCTTCTCTTTGCTTTCTGTCTCGAAACTGTTGGCTGAGTGCTGTTTCATTCACTTTTGGTTTCAGGTAGTTTTCTATGTTCGTCATGATGTCTTCCAGTTCTGTCTCTTTCGGTTTTTTTTTGGTGCACATACTTTACGAAACACGCTTTATGTCTCTGCATCAATTTTCGTTAAGAAAATTGCTCTTTTTTCCCGTCATCCGTGATCTCATTGGCTTCGGAAAACAGCTCGATTCGTTTCAGAAATTCCTCCCAGTCGTCTCTACCCAGTTTAAAATCGAGGTTTGAAGCATATTCCATTTTACTGCTCTCGATCAGTTCTCTCTCAATTACGCTACAATTTGATGAAGATGTTTCACCTTCACTGTCCTCAATCCTGGTGCCTTCTTTCTTCGTTTCACTTTTATCACTTGTATTTCTTTTTTTCACCTTATACTTTTCTTGCAATACTCGACGCAATTCGTGTAACTTGAACCGTTCACTTACGTCTACACCCCTGTTCTGTAACTCGTTTTGAATTTCCTCCTTATTTAAATTTTTTATCCACGCTGTGCCTTTTTCATCCGTCATTAAGCTTTACTTATTTTCGCGTAAAGCACGTGAATGCGCGCATGACACAAACAGTGCGCGTGTGAAGAGGGTCTGAAAATTGTTTATTTATGATAAAATAAACTACAGAAAAGATTTTATTTGAAACTTTTATTTCAGAAATGGAAAATTATGACATATTCAATAGGGTAACTGAACGAATTACTGAGGGGGATCCAATTGTCTGAGATCAAAGATTTCATTTTATTATAAATAAACAATTTTAAGACCCTCTTCGCACGCGAAGAGGATACTAACCTGTTTAATATTCATTTGACGAATGCAAGATCAATATAAATCTCCGTCGAATGTGCAAAAACTTTAGAATGATTAGACTAGAGAACCATAAGCACTATAAAGTCCGCCAGTGATAGCAATCCCGGTAATAAGTGTTGAATAGAGAAAAATTCATATTTTCAGATTTCAGCGTAAGAGTAAAGATTATTCTATTCTATTAAATGCGCGATTGTTCCATATGTATAAAATGTCATTATAAGAATAGGATATCTCCGAAACGTATTAATTTCTATTTCTATAGTGGCTGCCACATATTTTCCTATTACCCAAAACAGAATGTGGTTTCAATATACTTAATTCCTTCTAATTGTACCGATAGGCACACCTCACAGAGATGTCTTGTATTCCACAAAAGCGTTCATATTTTGAGTTTATTTAATTCCTTCTAATCGGTTCACAAAACATGTATAATACATTGTTTTAATACCTTCACACGTTTAAATAAATTATTAATATATAAAAAATATAAAATTGAATATTTTCCTAATTTATAAGTTATAAAGTGATTCAATTATAAAAAATAGGATAAATCAATGCTTCTGTTCAATTTTACTAAGTCGATTGAGAGGAATAGGATTTAAAAATTTTCTTTTACCGTTGGATTCGCGTATTAATAGGAATACAAATTTTTCATTTTTCTGAATTAAACGCTTATTGCAAGGATGTGGCCGCCATGACCTACTGCGCTTCCGTTAGGGACGCGCTTAGGGTGGCGTCCCATGATTGCAGAATTGCGTTGCGTTTTGCGCAATGCGTCAAATCACTAGACATTTCAGCCAATCTCAATGCTTCTCTAAATAATTATGAGAATATTATTGGCTAAAATGTCTAGGGAATTGACCCATTACGCGAAACGCAACGAAATTCTGCAATCATGTGACGCCACCCTTACTAATATAGTACCCGACCATTACCTTGTTCGCGGTTGGCGCTAAATTCAAAATGAGTATTAAAAACAATTATTTTTATTAAATAAATAGTAATTACGAAATGAATAATTGAATATTCATTATTTGGTCTGAAATTTTAACTGTTTGTTAAAAATTAGCTTTTTCTTTTCAGCTGAAAATTAATTTTTTAGCTGAGAATGTCACTATTCCATTTCTATTGTAAATTTAGCTTTTTTTGTTTAAATTTAAACTATTTGATTGAAAAATTTCTTTTTGTGTTTCGATTTCATACATTTTATTTAATTAATAAAAAGTTCTTACATGCTTTTCAATGAACTTTTATCTTCCTATTTAAATGTTATTTTTGAAATTTTATTTAAAAAAAAAAAAATTCCGCCACGGGGTGATTGTACACATGCTAACATTGGCAACTCATTGTGCACGCACCAAAAACGCATCCACAGCATTCTCTCAGATGTGGTGCATTCTTGCAAGCATTTCGTGCACGAAACGTGAGCGCCCGAATTGTTATCCGGGCATATTGACGTGAATCGAGACTGGCTAAAAATACTGTGATTTTCAATACAGTATTTATAATAATAGAATGAATTGGCTGGATACAATCAAATATTTGTTAATTATTGCACCAAAGATAAATTTCAGAGATGGAAAATGGTAATTGTATTCAGCATTTTCTTTAAAATCGTAGTGTGCTAAGAACACTTGTCCTCAGTTTAAAAATATTACATTATTATTTAGTTTGAAGCAGAGAGAAATAAAGCGTTACAATGCATTAGAAATATCAGTTGACAGAAATATGGCGCCCCCTACTCGCCCGTATACCCGTGA
>NC_046661.1:144864579-144866537 GCF_010883055.1 Belonocnema kinseyi | reverse complement strand
TATCGCACGCACACAACCTGATATCGGCTTTGACACAGGCAGATTTAGAATTGAGATTGTTGGTATTTTACGCCCAGTTAAACTGTTCGATCGCGAAGCAAGTAATTTTTGACAGATTCTATCTGACACATAAATGACTCAATTTTGTGTGTTTTTAACTGTCCAGTGTTTCACCTTTAAATCCGTTTGTACGTATTGTATATTTGTGCTACAATTCTTATCCATAGCTGGTTAAATCTAATGCCAGATGAATCAAATCTGCAAATACCTGAAGAAATTGTAGGTTATGTTTCTATGTTTACCTTTCAGCTCTACTCTCCTCATCATTGTTTTCAGGTTCTTTTTTCAGAATTCTCACACCAGGTGCGATCGGAAAATCGTTGGATTATCAACATCAACCCCTAAATATTTGACTTCAAAAAAAGATAGTCAACCACATATTTTAAGTGACTCGATTTTTAATTTGAAAATTTTTACTATTAAATTTCGCAATCAGAATTAATCTCTTTCGTTTAAAAATTCAACTATTTTGTTGAACATTATTCCATTTTCCTCGTAAAGCACCGATTCGCCGATGTCAAAAATTAAAGAACATTATGCATTTATAGGGTAATTTTATTAAATTTCATTTTATGTTTCCTAATTATTTTGTTTGTCACCGAAAAAAAAGTTTGAAAATATATATTTCAAAAAGTGAAAAATATTTTTGTTTCTACATAGCTGGAAGAATATTTAAAAGAAATTTTGAGTTGAGAAAACATAGTTTAACAAGAGCTAAATCTGAGCACTTAATTACTATAATAAATAATTTCATATAATTTAACACCACATTCGTTTCCCTTTTATAGGATTTTTCTCATCAATATGATTAAGGGACCGTACAGCTGTAACGTAATCACAAGAATTATACGGTAAAAAACGAACCCTTTAATAATTATTATATTGTTCTTAAACCATATAAAATTAGTTTGCTTCAAATAAGGCCAAATTCTTATAAATTCAAGCAAAAGTTGTCTAAATTGCAAACTTCATATTATCCGAATTGCAGGATAAAGTCTGAAATGAAATTAGTTTTATCTTCAAAATTTCATATTCTATTTCCAGAAACAATAATCATGGTCGACAAGTCACGGAAATTCGGGAAAGATGATCGTCACTAATATTAAATCTCCAAAAATATTTGTTGCATACTTTAATCTTCTTTTTCAGATGAAATCTTCTGTCGAAAATGGAATAATGCTCAACAAAATAGTTGAATTTTTCAATGAAAGAGATTAATTCTGATTGCCAAATTTAATAGTGAAAATTTTCAAATTAAAAATCGAGTTTTTCATTTGAAAGATGAAATCTTCTGTCGAAAATAGAATAATGCTCAACAAAATAGTTGAATTTTTTAATGAAAGAGATTAATTCTGATTGCCAAATTTAATAGCAAAAATTTTCAAATTAAAAATCGAGTTTTTAATTTAGTCGATGAAAGTTTCTGTCGAAATTGGAATAATGTTTAACAAAATACTTGAATTTTTTAATGAAAGAGATTAATTCTGATTGCCAAATTTAATAGTGAAAATTTTAAAATAAAAATCGAGTCACTTAAAATATGTGGTTGACTTTCTTTTTTTAAGGGCATGTGACACAGCTAAATACCTATATTACCGACCACAGTTTTTCAGTTCACTGAATGTTTTTTTGGACCTAAGAAATTTTTTTGCAAATAGAATATCGAGCTGAAACTTTGGGAAATGTATTAGAGTACAATAAAGTACGTTTAGGTACTGCATTTTGGTAGGAACTTCACTGAAAATTATTTCATCTTTTTTCTGAACCTCAACAATTTTGAACGTTCGAACTTTTTGTATACATGAAATATCGGTCTCAAACTTTGAGAAATGCAAGAGCCGAAAGAAAACTACGTTTAAGTACAAAGCTTAATAATAAAAGATGTAAAAAAATATATT
>NC_046661.1:144856186-144864479 GCF_010883055.1 Belonocnema kinseyi | reverse complement strand
AAATGTTGAGGTTCAGAAAAAAGATGAAATAATTTTCAGTGACGTTCTTACCAAAATGCAGTACCTAAACGTACTTTATTGTACTCTAATACATTTCCCAAAATTTTGGCTCGATATTTTATTTACAAAAAAAGTTCTTAGGTTCAAAAAAACATTCAGTGAACCGAAAAAGTGAGGTCGGTATTATAGGTATTTAGCTGTGTCACATGCCCTTAAATGTCATTAACTTCTGCTGAAGCTGACTTCAAGCGCATCCATAATTGCTCATGTGGTATGTTGCGCGCGAAGTTTAAAAATAAAATTCTCTCACTTGCATCGCAGCCTTGCTGTATGAGGTTCCCACTGCGTGGCGCTAGCATCCAGACAAAATTCTTAAATTTACCGAAGGAACGCTTATTAACTGCTACTAAAAGAATACTTGAAGCCGCCTTCGGCCCATGTACATGACAGAATCTTATTTTTTAAAGTTTTTAACGCTGCAAGAAAAAGTATTTTAACACAGAATCCGAATTTCTACCATTCAAAAGTTGATCCTGCTGTTTTTTTTTTTTTTTGAGTTTTTAAGAAGAAACCGAAGGGGGACTCAGTGGGGCCGTTAAGGGTAATTTGAAGAGGCTCCTATCGGTTCCTTCGGTCCGCCAAGGTATCTTATTGAAATTATCTTGATTGCCGCTGCTAGTATATTACACATCGTTGATTACTGTCTCTCGACCACAAGGGGCTCCCCTCACTGCGAAACTGCAGGAACCAGCAGTTATAGGAATACTTAAATCGGTGGCTCTTTTATCGAAAATTGAGTGTAGTGAAATTAATCCTTTCAATGATTCTATTATAGAAAAAACTATCGTGGATTTTGATAAAATCGAAATAAACGTAATTTTTCCAAAAGGGCTCACGAAGGATAAAGAAGATGACCTCCGAAAAATTTTAATGTACATTACCAAAAAAAAAAAAAAAACGAAAATTTGCATACAAATTCTCGGGCAATAAAAAGGATTTCTGCTTTTAATTTATAAAAAATGTATTGCAGCTCGAACTGAAATAGTATCGAAAATATGTTACCTAAAAAAATTGTAACATATGTTTGGGGAAATTTTCAATTAAATTTAATTTGACGGTACAGGTAATTAAAATAATGGAAATTCGAATTTTTGAATGTAGACGATATCTGCATGTAAGACATTTTAGTGTTGATGGATTTGGTATCAAATTCTACTTACGAAAACAATTGAGACATATCATGAAACTGATAAGCAGAGAACAAATACAAATTTTCATTTTTATATAGTCACGGGAATGATTTAAAATAATTGTTTCAGCTGCACTGATATGAATTTGTATACCTGTGACCTCTATATATACCAGCCACTATCGCATTATTTACCAAAATTACTATCTAAATTTAGAGGTGAAATAGAGTTGACATTTCCAATGATTTCCTAACATTTTGTGAAAGTATGGAAGATTTCAAAACAAAAGAGGGCATTTTACATTTTTTTACATTTACATTCTTGGAGAATTTGAAGAAAAAGAAGCTTTTTCAGAATTTTTAATGGTTGAAAGAGAATGACAGTATTTTCTTCAAATTCCTAGGAAAATTTTTAAAGCGATTTCTTACTTTGAAATATTATTTTTAATAGAATATTTAAAAAGATCTTAAGACATTTTATATTTTCAAAATTGACAATTTTTTAACAGTGCAGAGTTTAACAAAAATATGAATCATCTTAAGAGATACAGTGAAAATCTTTAATAGCCCTTCCTTCTATAGCCCTCTATTCTATAGCCCTTGCGAGAAATGACGCCGCGCCGCAGGTAGGTATAACAAGAGCTGCGCAGGGTCTGTGTTTGTCACTCAGGCGAGAACTCAAGCGTGAACAAACAAAAGAAAAGCGGGCTATAATGAAATAGATCCCACGCACCGCCAGCCCCAAAATCCGTGCTACAGAAGAGTTTCACTGTATTTAGAATACTTATAAGTTATGTGAAGATTCAAAATAAGTATCAGAAGAGATTTTCGGAAATGCATAAAATATTTTTAAATTTATTCCAAACTTCTGAAAGTACTAAATATCTTCTAAAGTGACTGGAATTGTTTCTAATGTTTTGTAAAATCCAATAAAATAAATCATCAAAATCTTTGTGAATTTTGTGAAAAACGTCTTATGAATATTATATTTTAATGATTCTTAAAACAAACTGATAATACTTATTTACTTGTTCTTAGACACCAGCATCGAATTTTAGCTTGAGTTCAATTGTTCAAATACGCTTAACAAATAAATAGTTATTTGAAATTTACCTCTCAAACCGAAAAACTACACGCGCACTGCGCATGAGTCGCACAGGTTGCTTCATTGGTTAATGTCCGCACACTTATTTGAAATTATTAAATATGTAAATTAATTGTTTAGAACTTATAATAATTGGAAAGCACATGCAAATATTAAAAATTATTTAAAATTAACATTTGGCATAAAAATGTATGCCTTCCCTTGAGTTTCAAATCGATGAGTTCTTTTCAATCACGTGCTACATGGGCGTATGTTTTTTTGCATTGGAGCGCAAAAATAATTTTTACTATAAAATAAAACTTTCAAATATATATCAACATTTTAAAAATTGCTTTAAAATTTTTCTCATTTCTTGCCACATTCTTAAAAACGTTTGGATATCTTTGAAAGTGGTCTCTTCGCATTTATTGTTTAAAAATCAAAATTCAGTTCAATTGATCCCAGAAATATTCAGAATATTTTTGATTCATTTTTATACCCTTCAAAATACTTAGAAATTTTGCTTTAAAATTATTTTGAATTTTCCAAGTATCTCAAGAATTTCTTTTTATCTTAAAACTTTTGAAGTTCCCTAAAAGCTTCAAAATTTTATTCTGGACTTTTAAACATATATATTTTGTTTAAAGTTTTCTGAAATCTTTATAAATTTTTAATTTTATTATTTTTCCAGGAATATTCAGGAAAATTTGTAATCGTTCAAATTTTCTTCTAAAATTTTGAAAGAAGAGTCCTATTTTTTAAAAAAGATTTTTGGAAAAACTTGTAGTGACTTTGTTTTAATAGATTAATTTTAACTTTGGAAGATTTTAAAATATGTCAAAAAATAATGTGGAGGATTTAAAGGAATTTTTTAATTTTGCGAGATTAAAAACATTGCAATACAAATTTAAATGATTTAAAATGATATATAGATATTTCAGAAGTTTTAAAAAGATTCATAAATGATTTAAGACTGGAGAAGATATCAAAATTTTGCTAACAAAGATTTACATTTCAAAGTGAAAAAAAATGTTTTTAGCATAATCTAGATCTTTAAAGATTTCGATATAAAATGTAGAAAATATTTAAGAACTCTGACGGATGATAGGAGAATAAAGATATTTTCTTAAGATTCTGCGCAAAATTATAAAAAATTTATTTAAAAAAAATATATTTCTAAAGAAAGTTGAACAGTTGCAAAGTAATTTTTTTAATTTCGCAAGATTACATAATTTTATGAAAAATTTGTGAATGTGTAAGAGATATTTCAAAGTTTTCAAAGTTCTCAAATCATTCAAAAAGAAATTTCGAACTTGAAAAGATTTCACAAATTTTTTTAACAAAATATAGACTTTTTAAGACTTCGATATAAGATTCAGATACTATTTAAGAATTTTGACAGGTTTCAAGAAAAAAATGTTTCTACAGATTTTTTATAAAATTGTCTATAATTTTTATATAGAAAAAAACATAAATTTAAAAAAAAAATGAAAAATGGTTACGAAAAATGTAAAAAAAAAGTGTAGATGTTTAAAGATTTTTACATTTTTACAAGTTTTTAGATGTTCCAAGAGAGTAAGAAAATTTTCTCAATATTCGTGAGAAAATTGTAATGATTTGTTATTTAAAAAAATTAATATTTCCGAAAATTTCAAAATATTTTAGAAAATTTATAGAAATGCATAGAAAATGTGAAATTTTTTGAAAGCTTTAAAGATTTTATAAATTTTTAGGACTAAAATATTTCGTGAAATTTTGTAAAATCGTGTCAAATAAAAAAATTCTATATTTTTTCGATATATTTAAATATTTTAAATATTTAAAAATCTCTCTTATGTTTTTCAAGAATCTTAGAAAAATTTGATTTGTAAATCACGATAATGGACTGTATAAGATATCAAAATGGTTATTTAGTGTTCCAAAATATAGTTAACCTACCGCTTTATTACAAAAATTTGATTTGTACATTTAATAATTTTAAAAAAAGGGCTGTTTCCAGCCAATGATATTATCGATGTGACACAGGCGCATTGTGATGAATTAGTTATTTCAGGCAAATATATTAGGCCTTTGATTGCATAGGAGGAAATTTTATTTTTGGAATAACTTACAACAAACGATTTTCACCATAAGTGTATTTGAAGATTCTTTTTTATGTTTTAAAAGAAATTTAAGTAAATAAAAATATTTAATATTTTATTGGTGTATTATTGATTGACCCTCAGCATGCAGACATCTTGGGTTTCCCCCACCCCACTGAAACATCAGTCAATCTCATTCAATTTCCGAATTCGCTTGAAAAGTCGAAAATTCTCAGACTTCTCAAAATTGAATAGAGATACGTCAGCTAAGTTACTAAATACGCATATAAAATTGCGTACTTCTGATAGAATAAATAAATAAAATAGAGAATTTCTTAATACATTTATTGAGGATGTAAAACTGAATCTCTAAAAGACGATTTCTCGGAAATTTCGCACTTTTTTCAAGCAGTTTTTTCTCAATTTTATTCGGCACTTTTATATCAATCGTAAGATTTCAAGTTCGATTTTTTCAGTGTTAACTGCAATTGTGGAGGCCAGTGTGTTTTAAACACGATATCTAATTCATTTTGGCCGATAGAATGTGTGAAAATTTGGCATGTGAACTTTTCGGAAGGTGAACCTGATTTTTAGGTTAGAAACACGTTTTTCGTTTTTGATTCCGATGGACATGAACATTTTGATTTTCAACGGACTTGATTTTCATCAGGTATGATGATTTTACTATCGTTTGCACTTTTGTTTTCAATTTTTAAAATTTATTTTAGTTTTAGGTTTAAATTTAACATTTTTGTGTGTTTGTAAACAATTTGCAGTGTTGAAATTGTGATAATTCAAAACATCTTGGGATTGTTCAAAATTAAAATTAATGTTATTCGTTTGAAATTTTTTTTTCAAATTTTGGTTTATAAAATAAAAAATCATTTACAATTTTCCCAAAAATATTTTGAAATTTTGTTTATTATCTTCATACGTTGTAAAACGTTTCAAACTATTTCTAAACTTCTAATCTTTAAAACTTTAAAATCTTCCAGATTTGTTTTTAGAATTTTCAAAATCTTTTAGGATCTTTTTAAATATTCGGGACGACCGAAAAATTACTGATACTTAAAAATTCTCGAAAAATAAAAATGGTTGGTTCGGATATTTCAAAATTCGGCCATTTTTTGTCGGGAATTTTATTCTCTTCAAAACTCCTTAATTTTTCAAATATCTTTTAAAATGATACGAATTTTTTCTCATATAAAAAAAAGCAATATTTTTTAAACTGACTTCAGATTTTTTTTAAATTTTGGAAATCTTTTAGGATCTTTTGAAATATTCGAAACGACTGTAAAATTCTTGAACAATAAAAGTCCAGAAATCATAAAATAGCCAAAAAATAAAAATTCCGAATTGGAAAATTCCCGGCAGATAATTGCCGAAATATAAAATTCTTGAATATAAACAATTAAAAAATTTGTTTTTTTCGTAAACTCTATTTATTTATTAAAAATACAGTTATCAAATATTTTGATTAAAGAAGTTTTTTTTCATGTTAAGTTTTCAAAAATTATTGTTTGAATTTCAAATAACAATAATTGTGTCAAATTGGTGTAAAAAACAAATTTAAAAACACAAGCGCTGTTAACGTAAAAACATATTTGTCCCTAAATTTTGTCCGAACCTAATAAAATTTTCCAAACAAACTTTGCAGGATTTAATTCACAACTAATTTATCTTTTAATTTTTTTTATTGACAATTATATTTTTGAGAAAATTTTTTATAATTAAAAAAAAAAATACTATGCCCATTTTCAAACAAAATTTTCCATTCTGAAATATATCTTTCAATTATTGTTATTTCTAATTAAAAAGTTATTTACATAAACTCTAAACATTGAAAACATATTTTTCTTGGATGAAAATATTTTATTATTTTATTCAAAATAATTAAATAATAATAAACAAAAAAATTTGTAATTGTTAAATTCGGGATTATCCTGGTTCGGATATTTTATTATTTGCCATTTTTCTGTCGTTTAAAATTATTCGAAGTTATATTTATATTTAAATATTCTCTTCAAATTAATATACTAATTAATATATTTTCAGAGATTTTATACAACCTTTAAAAAAATTTACAGTATATTAAAATCATTCAGATCTTTATTTTAAAATTCTGGAAAATTTTTTAAATGTTTTAGAATGTTTTAGAATATAAAATCCTCGTATTTTAACAAGTCAAAAAATGGTTTTATAATTAATTTTATTTATTTATTAAAATACAATACCGACATTTTGTTACCAAATAAATTTTTTAAATATTTGAAGTTTCTAAAAATTATTGTTTGAATTTAAAAAAACAATAATTGTGTAAAAATTGTATAAGAAAACAAATTTTAAAACATGTGCGCCTCGATTTTTTTTTTTAAATTAACCGTTTAATTTTTGAGAACATTTTTTATAAGTTAAAAAAAATACTATGCCCATTTTCAAACAATTATTTTATTCTGAATTCTATTTTTTTCCATAGCTATTTTTAATTCAACAATTTTTTAAATAAACTTTAAACATGAAAAAACGTTTTGTTTCGATAAAAATATTTGATTATTATATTTTAAATAAATAATATTTAACAAAGAACATTTTTTTAATTACTTAATTAACTTTTGTTTTCAAAATTCTAAAAAATTTACATTTTTAAAATTTTTAGCAATTTTCTCAAGATCCCAAAAATTTTTAAATGCTTGAATTTTTTCTTAACTTTTTTAATATTTTTAAAATGGTTACAAATTTCCTTAAAATCTTTCAGATTTCTTTTAAATTTTTAGGGATTCTTTTGCAATGGTTTTAAATGTTATTTAATTTTGTTCAAAAATTAATTTTTATAAATGAAAATATACAAAATTTATCCATAAATCTAAAAAAAAAAATATTTTTTATTCTTTTTAAAACTGGCTAAATTCATAAATAGCTTCCACATTTATTTCAAAATCTTCAAAAATCAATTTTTTTAAAGATTTTTTCAGTTTATTTTAAATTTCCTTTCAGGATTATTAAAAAATATATAAAAATAATTGAAAATTTCTTCAGTAATCTTACGAAAAATGTTATTTTTCTTGAAAAATTTTTTAATTTTCTTTTTCTTAAAATTTAATTCTTCAGACAGAAATCTTAAAAAATCTACATAAAAGCGACATTAAATTTAACCTCGTTCTATTTTTTCTTATTTTTTGTGGTGTTGTGAAATTAAAAATTGTTGCTTTGTCATTATTTTGAAATTTTTGGGAAATCATTTTAAATCTTTTTCAATTTTTTTAAAAATAATTCTTTTTCAAAATAAAAATCCATTTGAAATTTTTCCATTAATCTTAATAATAATTTTTTTTTCCTTCTGAAATCTTTCAAAATTCTTTAAAAAATTATAAATTTTCATTCAAAATCTAGATTTTGTTTAAAATTTTTATAAATTGACCCCAAATCTTTTTGAAATGTTTTAAAATTCTCAAAAAGCTTTTATATTTTTACCGAAATTTCGTAATCTTGCAATATTGAAAACCATCGGTTCAACATTCTTTTTCCAAATTTTAAGAAGTAATTTTGAATGTTTCTGAATCTTTTTCAATTTTTTCTTTAAATTAATTGTTTGAATAAAAAGTAATTTGAAATTTTCCCATTAATCTTAAACAAAATTTGGTTTGATATTGAAAACTTCTACAATTCTTAAAAAGCTTATATTTTTTTATATTTTCAAAAATTTACGTTTTATTTAACATTTTGTAATATTTTTAAAATCAAAATTTTTATCTCTAAAAAACTTCGAAATCTTCCAAATATATTTTAAAATAATTCCAATTTTTCATAAAATTAAAAAAGTGCTGCATAATTAAAATCTTTTCAAATATTCTCTTTAAATGTTTCTAAACTTTAAGAAAAAAATATTTAAAAATGTTTCAAGAAAAATAACATTTTTCGTAAGATTACTGAGGAAATTTT
>NC_046661.1:144843800-144856086 GCF_010883055.1 Belonocnema kinseyi | reverse complement strand
TCCTCAAAGTAAATTTAAAATAAGCTGAAAAAATCTTGAAAATTTGATTTCTTAAGGTTTGGAAATAAATGTGGAAGCTGTTTATGAATTTAGCCAGCTTTAAAAAGAATAACAAATGTTTTTTTAGATTTATGGATAAATTTTGTATATTTTCATTTCAAAAAATAAATTTTTGAACAAAATTCAATAACATTTAAAACCATTGCAAAAGAATCCCTAAAAATTAAAAAGAAATCTGAAAGATTTTAAGGAAATTTGTAACCATTTTAAAAATATTAAAAAAGTTAAGAAAAAATTCAAGCATTTAAAAATTTTTGGGATCTTGAGAAAATTGCTAAAAATTTTTAACAAATAGTAAATTTTTTAGAATTTTGAAAACAAAAATTAATTAAGTAATGCAAAAATTGTTCTTTGTTGAATATTATTTATTTAAAATAGAATAATCAAATATTTTTATCGAAACAAAACATTTTTTCATGCTTAAAGTTTATTTAAATAATTGTTTTAATTAAAAATAGAAATTAAAAAAAAGACTTCAGAATTAAAAAATTGTTCGAAAATGTGTATAGTATTTTTTTAACTTATAAAAGCTGTTCGCAAAAATTAAATGGTTAATTAAAAAAAAAATCGAGGCGCACGTGTTTTAAAATTTGTTTTCTTATACAATTTTCACACAATTATTGTTTTTTTAAATTCAAACAATAATTTTTAGAAGCTTCAAATATTTAAAAAATTATTTGGTAAAAAAATTTGGGGATTGTATTTTAATAAATAAATAAAATTGATTATAAAACTATTTTTTGACTTGTTAAAATCCGGGGATTTTACATTTCGGCAATTTGCTGTCGGGAATTTTATTTGTTGGCAAATTTCATCATTCGATAATTTTACAATTCGGGAAATTTACAGTGTCGGGAATTTTATTTTTCGGAATTTTTCATTCTTCCCGAATACTTAAAAAAATTCTTAAACATTTTTTAAAATGTCTAGAATTGTAGAATAAAGTTCTGAATGATTTTAATGTAAAAAAAAAAAGAAAAAAAAGAACTTTTGAAGCGTTTTAAACGATTTTGAACATTTTAAGATAATAACAAATTTTTCTTAATATTTCTGGGAAAATGTTTCATGATTTTTTTTAATAAAAAATTAATTTGATGAGGACATTAAAAATATATATAGGTTAAAATAATTTTAAACAATATGTGGAAGGTTTAAAAATGTTAAGGAGAATAAAATTCCCGATAGAAATTTTGCAAATCTTTTGAAATGTTTTGAAATTTTTTCAAATATTCTCTTAAAATGTTTGTAAACTTTTTTTTTAATCTTAAAAATTGATGCAAATTTGTCAGATTTTGTTGAGTTTTTAGAAAATAAAAAAAATGTCTTTAAAAATTAATTTGTCAAAATAAATTTTTTTTTTAAATTTATAAAATTTTGGTATTCTACAATCAGTAAAAAATCTTAAAAAGCTTCTAAATTTTTCAAAAACTTTAAAAATCTAAATTTTTTACTACAAAAATTGCCCTAAAATATTCCAGATTCTTTTTCAGAATTTTCGGAAATATTTAACATGTATAATTATTTGTTAATTTAATTTAAAATTTAATTTTTCAAACCAAAAACTCATTTTTAATTTTTCTAATGAATCTTTCGAAAAATTGTTTGTATAACCTCTCAAAATTCGTAAAAAGTTTCTAAATCTTATATTCAAAATGTTAAAAACTCTATATTTTGTTTTAGGTATTTGAAATCTTTTTCAATTTTCTTTAAAAAAATTTTTTTTAAAGGAAAATCATTTCAAAAATTTCCATTAATAAAAAAAATGTATTATATTGAAACCTGTAAAATCTAATTAGTTTTAAATTGACTCAAATTTTTCGGAGAATTCACTTTTAAAAATAAACAATGATTTGAAATTTTTCCATGAATTTTAAGAATATTCTTTTGTTCTCTTCAAAATTTATTTTTTTAAATCTTTCTAAAAATTATAAATATTTTTTGAAATTATTCATATTTAAAAAAAATTTTAAATAGTGCTGTAGAATAAAAAAAAATGGTCCTAACATCTTCCGGAATCATTTTTTGCATTTTCGGAAATCCTTTCTAATGTTTTGAAATCTCAACATTTTTTAAATTAATTTTTTCAAAATAAAACATCTTTTAAATGTTTTTCCAGTAATCTTAAGAAAATTTTGTTATTCTTTTTAAAACTTCCGAAATTTTTAAAATGATTCTAAAGTATTTTTTCAAAATATTAAACAATCTAATTTTTTTTACATTTTCTGAAACCTTCTCAAGATTTAAGTTATTTTCGAGTTTTTTAGAAGCTTCTAAAGCTTCTAAATATCTTTTGAAATCATTTGACAACATGGAATTAAAAGTGATTTTTCACTTTTCTCACATCAAAACCATTTATTTTTGAACAATTCAGATTTATAAATCTTAAAGATTAGGAAATTAATTATTTCAGAGATTATTTTTATTAATTTATTTTAGTGCCTTTTTGTTTTCATTTTAAATTTTTGTTTAAATTGTAATATATATCATCAGACTTTTTTTTATCAGTTTCACTAATTTCAAAAAAATATCTGTTATCTAAAATATTAATATGATAAAATAATTTTTTTTAAAATTATTATTAAAATGTATGGACTTTAGGAACAAATTAAATAAATGATAAATTATGTTTTCAGTATCATTAATTTAATTATTCGATGGTTTTTGGACCAGCCTAATATTTAAAAATATTCTCTAATCATTTGTTAAAACTTTTCCAAGATTTGAGCCCTTTAATTTGCAAACTATTTAAATTTAGAGACCCTAAAGATTGGAAAATTATAGTAATTGAGACCGATACAAATTCAAGAGCAAATAAAACTGGAAAACCTGACAATTGAAGTGGATTCAGATTCAAATTCATCCAAAAGTAATTTTGAAAACTACAAAACTTCAATAATTTTCTCAAAATTAATTAATTAATAATTAGTAATTCATTGAAATAAATACCTTAAATCTCGTTCAAATTTCAGATTCGCTACGTACCGGTTTCACAAACCAACATGAATAACGAAAATGAAAAAGACAAAGCGAAAGAGTACAATTTAAAGGGAATACAAGTTCATCGTTCTTGTAGTACGTAAATAAATACAAAAAATTATTAAAAATATATTACTAAAATATCTAGGAGAATTAACCAATTTTATTTACAGGTCGACTCTTACTTGATTCACCGAATAAATTTGATACAAGCAGTATTGACGATGTGCCAATTAAAAAATTGTTCGTTACCAATCTTGCCAAAAAGGTAATTTGAACAATTAAACTCGATTATTATCTAATTTTGATATTGGTTTTAATATTTTCAAGGAATTTTTTAACTTTTTAAAATTACTTTTAATTTTATTGAATTTATTTGTAGTCATTAGTCACTTTTTTTTTAGAAATTGGTAGGGTTTCAAAGATTTGTAAAGATTTAAAAATACTTTCTGTAATTCATTTGAATTCTATGAATTTAATACATTTTCGAAAAGTTTTTGTTTAGGTCATCCTAAATTCTTAGGAATTTTATCGATTTCTTTTGAATTGTTTTTATTGAAATAAATGGAATTTTTTCGATTTTTCAAATTAAGTCCAATTTATTTGAATTATTTTCTTGTTTATAAATTAATAGGGTTTCAAGGATTTGAAGAATTTTTAAATTTATTTCTGGAATTTACCCTGAATTATTATTAAGTTTTCTTAAAATAATTGAAATTCTGTAGAGTTCTTTTCAATTTTTAAATTCAATTGTTAAAATGTTTAAAGGATTTTAAATATGTTAAGGTACTTTTTTTTAATTCCTTGGAATTTTAAAGAGATTTACAAAATTTTAAAGGATCTCAAATGATTTTAAAGAACTTGATTTTACATTTTAATAGATTCATCTTTTTTTTTTAATGATCGAAAAGATTGTTAAAGATCTATTCTTTAACTAGTAATTTTACTATTCTAGTAGAAAATTGACATTTTCCAGTTCAAAATTCAACAATTTTGATGTAATTTTGTCTGTTTTTAATTGAAAATGCACTTACTTTGTTAAAAAATCGACTTTTTTTGGTAGAAAAAAATTTTTTATCTTTGAAAGTTAATTTCATTCTTTAAAAAATAATTTTTTTATTGGTGTAAGAAATTCAAGCATTTCAATTAAATATTGATCATTTTAATTGAAAATTCATTTCTACGGTTGAAAAATTGAGCTATTTGAAAACTTTTTTTTTATGAAAGGAAACTTTTTTCCCAAAAATTTAACGATTATTCTGAAAATTTGAGTTTTGATTAAGAATTAAATTTTTAACGGAAAATTCATAGTTTTAGTTGAAACTTTATTAGTTCGATTAAAAGTTAATTTTTTCAACTGAAAATTTAACTCTTTCACTTTTAGTTGAAAATTGAACTTTTTTGGTTCAAAATTTAACAATTTGGATGTATTTTGTTTTTTTAAATTGAAAATTCACCTATTTTGTTAGAAATAAATTTACTTGATTGAAAAATAAACTCTTTTGTTAAAAATTAATTTTTTTAAATTGAAGATTCATCGTTCTAATTAAAAATTTATTTATTTGGTTCAAAAATGAGTTTTTTTTTTGAGTTTTTTAAAAAGGAATTTTTTTCACCGAAAATTTAGCTATTTTTCTGAAAATCCGATTCTTTTTGGTTAAGCATTAAATTTTGAACGGAAAATTCGACTATTCTATTTTTGTTGAAATGTTATCTTTTTCGAATTAAAATTCAACTATTTGGTTTAAAGTTGATATTTTTCGTTTAAAAATTAAACTTCTTTTTTAATTCGTGCAATTTGTGGAAAATTTGTATTTTTTTGTAAAGAATTAATCTTATTGGTTGAAAATTCATCCTTTTGGTACGTAAAAATTCAAGTGTTCCAGTTAAAGATTCATAATTTTAGTTCAAAATTTATTAGTTCGATTAAAAGTAAATTTTTTCAACTGAAAATTTAACCGGTCCATTTTGAGTTGGAAGTTGAAAATTCAACAATTTGGATGTAAATTTTACTTTCTTAAAATTGAAAATTCATTTATTTCCTTGATAAATCACATATTTTGTTAAAAAATCTACTTTTTTGTAGAAAAAGATATACTTGATTGAAAAATAAACTATTTTGTTAAAAATTAACTTTTTATTTTATTTACGATTCATCATTTTAATCAAAAATTAATTTTTTTAGTTAAAAAATGAGCTACTTGATTGAAAAATAAACTCTTTTGTTAAAAATTAATTTCTTTAGTTGAAAAATGAGCTACTTGATTGAAAAGTTGTTTTTTGGTTGATAAATAGTATTTTTTAAATTGAAAATTCGTCTTTTTTGGTTTAACATTGATTTTATTAACTTAAAACTTAATTTTTTCAGTTTTGGTTAACAATTTATTTTTCTCCTGTTGATGATTAATCATTTTAATGGAAAATCCATCAGTTAAGTTTAAAAATTATTTATTTTTTTTTTAAATTCAACTATTCCATTTTCTGTTAAAATTTTTTTTTCTAGTTTTAATTTCATGTATTTTGTTGCAAAATAATTGTCTTGTTTGGTATCAAATTAATCTTTTTTAAAATTAATCTTATTGTTTAAAAATTATTATTTTTGGTTGAAAATTAAAGTAATTGAGTTAAATATTCATAATTTTAATAAAAAAATTTTTAGTTTCGTTGAAAGTTAATTTTTCAATCTGAAAATTAAACTGTTCCACTTTGGGTTAAAAAAATTGATTTTTTCTGGTTTAAAATTTAACATTTTGGATGTAAATGTGACTTTTTTTGAATTGAAAATTCATTTATTTCGTTGATAAATCACGTATTTTGTTAAAAAATCTACTTTTTTGGTAGGAAATGATTTTTTCTTCAAAATTTAATCTCATTATTTAAAAATTCTTTTTTTTTTTTGTTGAAAATTCAAATATTCCAGTTAAATAATCATAATTTTAGTTCAAAATTCATCTTTTAGCTTAGAATAAAATTTACTTGATTAAAAAGTAAACTCCTTTGTTAAAAATTAATTTTTTATTTTATTTCAGATTCATCATTTGAATTAAAAATTCATTTTTTTTAGTAGAAAAATAAGCTGCTTGATTGAAAAGTAGTTTTTTGGTTGAAAAATATTCCTTTTTTCGTTGAAAATTCGCCTTTTTTGGTTAAAAATTGATTTGCTTAACTTAAAACATAATTTGTTAAATTCTGGTTAACAATTTATCTTTTTTAGTCAGATTATTTTTTTCTAGAAATTTAAACTTTTTCAGATGCAGATTCATAATTTTAGTTTAAAATTTATTAGTTTCGTTGAAATTTAATTTTTTCAACTGAAAATTAAACCGTTGCACTTTAAGTTAAAAAAATGACATTTTCTAGCTCAAAATTTAACAATTTGTATGTAAATTTGATTTTTTTTAAAATTGAAAATTCATTTGTTTCTTTGATAAATCACGTATTTTGTTTGAAAAACTACAGTGTTTTAGAAGAAAATGATATTTTTATTTGAAAATTAGGCTTCATTGTTTAAAAATTGTTCTTTTTTTGTTTGTGGAAATTTCAAGTATTTCAGTTAAATATTTATAATTTTAGTTCAAAGTTCATCATTTGGATCAGAAATAAATTTACTTAATTGAAAAATGAACTTTTGTGTTAAAAATTATTTTTTTATTTTATTTAAGATTCATCATTTTAATTAAAAATTCCTTTTTTTATTTCAAAAATGAGCTATTTGATTGATAAGTGATTTTTTGGTTAAAAAGTGATTTTCTTAATTTAAAATTTAATTTTTTAAGTTTTGGTTAAAAATTTATCTTTTTCAGTAAAATCATTTTCTTTTTTCTAGAAATTTAAACTTTTTCAGATGAAGATTCATAATTTTAGTTGAAAATTTATTAGTTTCGTTGAAAGTTAATTTTTTCAACTGAAAATTAAACCGTTCCACTTTGGGTTAAAAAAGTGACATTCTCTAGCTTAAAATTTAACAATTTGGATGTAAATTTGATTTTTTGAAAATTCATTTATTTCCTTGATAAATCACGTATTTTGTTACAAAATCGAATTTTTTGGTGAAAAATGATTTTCTTCCTTGAAAGTTCATGATTCATCATTTTAGTTCAAAATTCATCAGTTAAGGTTAAAAATGATTTTTTTTTTTTAAATTGTAACTAATCCATTTTCTGTTAAAAATTGTTGTTTTTTCTTCTATTTTAATTTCATGTATTTTGTTGCAAAATAATTGTCTTCTTTGGTATCAAATTAATCTTTTTTTTTTTTAATGAATCTCATTGTTTAAAAACTCATATTTTTGGTTGAAAATTTATTAGTTTCATTGAAAGTTAATTTTTTCAACTGAAAATTTAACCTTTCACTTTGGGTTAAAAAAATTGATCTTTTCTAGTTCAAAATTTAACAATTTCGATGTAAATTTGATTTTTTTGATTGAAAATTGATTTATTTCTTTGATAAATCACGTATTTTGTTAAAAACCTACTTTTTTGGTAGAAAATAGACTTTTTTCCTTTGAAAGTTAATCTCATTGTTTAAAAATTCTTTTTTTTTGCTGTTGAAAATTTAAGTATTTCATTTAAATATTTATAATTTTAGTTCAAAATTCATCATTTAGATCAGAAATAAATTTACTTGAGTGAAAAATATGTTACCGTTAATGTGAAAAACTATTAAAAATTAATTTCTTTACTTGAAAAATTAGCTTTGTTTAAATTAAACTATTTCAGTTGATGATTCAGCATTTTAGTTGAAAATTCATCAGTTAAGGTTAAAAATTATTATTATTTTATTTTTAAATGTAACTTCCATTTTCTGTTAAAAATGGTTGTTTTTCAATTTTAAATTGAATGTATTTTGTTGCAAAATAATTGTATTTTTTGGTAGAAAATTAATCTTTTTTTTCAATGAATCTTATTGTTTAAAAAATTATATTTTTTTTTGAAAATGCAAGTAGTTTTATGAAATATTCATGATTTTAGTTGAAAATTTATTAGTTTAATTGAAAGATAATTTTTTCAACTGAAAATTTAACATTTTCTAGTTCGACATTTAACAATTTGGATGTAAAATTTTCTTTTTTTTTAAATTCATCTGTTTTGTTTAAAATTCCAGTTGAAGACTGATAATTTTATTTGAAAATTCTTTTATTGAGAATTTTGCTCTGTTATTTTAAAGGATGTTTAGAATGAACGTTATGATTTTAAAAAAATGTTTCTGCTTAATTCATCTTAAGGCTTTTTAGTTTTTCTAAACTCATTAAAACTTATTTCAATCCATTTTTTCGTATTTTCCATTTATTTTTAATTTGTAATAATTTCTTTTCAAATTCCGATTGATTTTTTATGAATTTCATCGAATTCTGATCAATTCCTTTAAATTCCTCTAAATTCACTTAAATTTTACTAAAATAAATGGAATTTTTTCGATTCTTTAAATTATGTCCAATTTATTTGAATTATTTTTTGGTTATAAATTAGTAGGGTTACAAAGTTTTAAAGAGATTTTAAATTATTTTTTGGAATGCACCCTGAATTATTTGGAATTATCTTCTTTTTCCAATTTACTTGAATTATTTTTAATTCAATGGAATCTTTTCATATTTTTAAATTGTTTTGAATTTATTTGATTTTTTTATTTCGCCTGGAAGGTTTATTAATTTCATTGAATTTTTTTCGTTTATTTTAAATCCCTCTAAATTCATTCACTTTATTTCCAATTTATTTGAATGTTTTTTTTTTGGAATACTCTCGATTTTTTTTAAATTACCTGAATTATTTTTAATCGACTCAATTCTATTTAATTCAATGGCGTATTTTCATATTTTAAAATTGTTTCCAATTTCTTTGAATATTTTTTATTCACCTGGAAGGTTTATTAATTTCATTACATTTTTTTCGTTTATTTTAAATCCCTCTACATTCATTCTAGTTTTATAGGAATAAAGGAATTTTTCGTTTTTTAAAATTATATCCAATTCATTTGAATTCTTTTTCGGTGATAAATCAGCAGTGCTTCAAATATTTGGAGAGTTTTTATATCATTTTTTGGAATTCACTCTGAATTCTTTTAAATTTTTTGAAATTCTCTTTAATTTTGATTAATTTCACTGAAATTTATTCGTTTATTTTAAATCCCTCTAAATTCATTTCAGTTTTACGGAAATTAGTGGAATTTTTTCGAATTTTAAAATTCTTTCCCATTCATTTTAATGCTTTTTTTTTTGTTAGAAATTATTAGCGTTTCAAAGATTAGAAATTATTTTTTCAGAATGTACTCGGAATTCTTTCAAATTCTTTGGAATACTCACGAGTTTTTTTAATGAATTGAATGATTATAAATTAACTCAATTCTATTTAATTCAATGGCTTTTTTCATATTTTAAAATTATATCCAATTCATTTGAATTCTTTTTTTTTGTGATAAATTAGTAGTGCTTCAAGTATTTGAAAACTTTTTATATTATTTTTTGGAATTCACTCTGAATTCTTTTAAATTCTTAGAAATTCTCTTTAATTTTGATTAATTTCACTGAAATTTTTGCGTTTATTTTAAATTCCTCTAAATTAATTTCAGTTTTACGGAAATTAATGGCATTTTTTCGATTTTTAACATTATTTCTAATTTGTTTGAATGTTTTGTTGTTATAAATTAGTAGAGTTTTAAAGATTAGAAATTATTTTTTGGAATTCGCCCTGAATTCTTTCAAATTCTTTGGAATACTCTGAAATTTTTTTAAATGACTTGAATTATTCTAAATTAACTTAATCCTATTTAACTAAATGGCGTTTTTTCATATTTTACATTATATCCAATTCATTTGAATTCTTTTTTGGTCATAAATTAGTAGTGATTCAAATATTTGAAGAGTTTTTATATAATTGTCTGGAATTCACCCTGAGTTCTTGTAAATTCTTTTAAATTCTCTTTAATTTATATTAATTTTATTGAATTTTTTCGATTTTTAAAATTATATCTAATTTATTTGAATTCTTTTTTGGTCATAAATTAGTAGTGATTCAAATATTTGAAGAGTTTTTATATTATTTTCTGGAATTTATCCTGAATTTATGTGAATTCTCTTTAATTTATATTAATTTTATTGAATTTCTAAGTTTAATTTAAATCCCTAAAAATTCATTTTAGTTTTACGGAAATTATTGGAATTTCTTTGATTTTTAGAATTATATCCGAATTATTTGAATTCTTTTTTGGTAGTAAATTATTGGTGCTTCAAATATTTGAAGAGGTTTTATATTATTTTTTGGAATTCACCCTGAATTCTTGTAAATTATTTTAAATTCTTTTTAATTTATATTAATTTTATTGAATTTTTTCGTTTAATTTAAATCCCTCAAAATTCATTTCAGTTTTACGGAAATTAGTGGAATTTTTTCGATTTTTAACATTATTTCTAATTTGTTTGAATGTTTTGTTGTTTTTCAAAGATTAGAAATTATTTTTTGGAATTCACCCTGAATGTTTTTTAATGACTTGAATAATTCTAAATTAACTCAATTCTATTTAATTCAATGGCTCTCTTTTTTCTTCATATTTTAAAATTGTTTCCAATTTCTTTGAATATTTTCTTATTCACCTGCAAGTTTGATTAATTTCATTGAATTAATCTTGTTTGCTTTAAATCCCTCTAAATTCATTCTAGTTTTACAAAAATAATGAAATTTTTTCAATTTAAAAAAAAACCAATTCATTTGAATTCTTTTTGGGTTATTAATTAGTATTGCTTCAAAGATTTGAAGAATTTTTATATTATTTATTGGAATTCACCCTGAATTCTTCTTAATTCTGTGAAATTCTATGTAATTCAATGGAGTTTTTCATATTTTTTAGTTTTTTTTTCGATTTATTTAAAGTTTTTAAAAATTCACTTTTAATTTTTATTGCTCATTTTATCGAATTCTCGCTTACTTTAAATCCCTTTAAATGCATTCAGAATGGGAATTGAATGGAATTTTTTTGTATTTTAAAAATTTTATCTAATTCATTTGAATTTTGAAGAATTTTGAAATCTTATGAATTTATCCTAATTATTTTTAACCTTTAAGCGCTACGAAATTACCATTTGAGCGTAATAAAAAGTACCTTTTGGTCCCTATATTTGTGAGGCCTGTGTATAAATATTAATTTTGCTTCAATAAAATAAAAAATTAAACAATTTTTACAGACTACTCAGGAGGATTTGTCAAAGTTCTTCACTCATTTTGGAAAAGTGGAAGAATGCGTGATAAAGAAGAACAAAAAGAGCAATTATGCTTTTGTGACGTTCGTCACTGCAGAAAGTGCTTTGCAGTAAGTAACATTTGACAATTTAAATTTTTTAAATGTAGGATTTTGACTCATTTGATAAATTCAAAAAAGTGTCAATAGCAGAATTTTTGAAAAATCATTTCGAATTTTTGTAATTACCTTAAAAGTCTTAAAATTCGTTGAAATTTTTTAAAAACTTCTGAAATTTGTTAAAATCATCAATAATTCCTGAAAAATTCGTTCTCTATTGACATTATTTTACACTTTTTTAAAGCGACGACACTCGGTTGGTAGCGATTTTTTGTTGTTAAAAATGCAACTCTTGGCTAAAAATTAACCTGTTTTTAATTATTTATTACAATATTTTTGGTTGAAGTATCAAATATTTAATTTTTCTTGGTTAGAAAGTATTTTTTTTTTTAACTTACGAACTTAACTATTTCTTTTTTGGTTAAAAGTTAATATTTTTTAAGTTACAAATTAAACTATTAGGTTAAAAATTCATCTTTTTTGATAAGTATATAATCGTTTTTTGACTAAAAATGCAGCTTTTCGTAGGAATAATTTTTATTTTTAGTTCTAACTTACACTATTTCATTTAAAAATCCAACTGATTTTTTTTTTGTTTTTTTTTTTTTGAAAATTCGTCTTTTTTGTTGAGTTTAACTGTTTTTGATTTTAAACAAACTAATTGACAAAAATAGTTATATTTTCGAAGTAATGAATTTTCAACAAAAACAGATGAATTTTGAACAAAGGCGATTAATTTTGATAAAAAAAAAATGATAAATTTTCAATTTAAAAAGGCAATTTTACAACCAAAAATTGAATATTTAATTTCAAATTAAAAAATTAATTTTGAACCAGGAAGATGAATTTTCAGCTAAAATAATAAATCTTCTTTATTCATAATGTGTCCCCTAAGGGTTTACATGACTTCCATTCCTTACAATCTTTCCGTTTACATCTATATATTTTTTACAATCTTATCCTT
>NC_046661.1:144838755-144843700 GCF_010883055.1 Belonocnema kinseyi | reverse complement strand
TAGCATCAATCCTTTTTAGTACTTCGTCCACCCCATCCTTCAGCTCCTTCCCCTCTAATCTTATACCCTTTATCACTAAGTTCAATTTTCTTTCTTCCCTCTTAATTTTTAACCAAGAAGATTAAGTTTTATCAAAGAAAAAAAAACGAACTTTTAATAAAACTGTTAATTTTTCAACACAAATATTGCATTATTAATTTTTTTTAATGGTGAAATATTGAATTTTCAGTTAGAAAAATAATTTTTAAACGAAAAAAAAAATAAAACTAATTTAAAAATAATAGTTACATTTTCAAACCAAGTAATGGATTTTAAACTAAAATGATAATCTTTAACTGGAATAAATTAGTTTTCAACAAAAACAGATGAATTTTTAACAAAGATGATTAATTTTTATAAAAAAAGGTGAATTTTCAATTAAAAAAGACAATTTTTGAACCAGAAATTCAATAATTAAATTTCTAATTTAAAAAAAAATTAATTTTGAACGAGAAAGATGAATTTTCAGCTAAAATGATGAATCTTCAAACGAAAAGATTATTTTATAAAAAAAGAGTATTTTCCACAAATCGCATGAATTTAAAAAAAAGTTTAATTTTCAAATCAAAAAATAAGAACTTTTGACTAAATAGTTGAATTTTCTACTGGAAAAGTTAAGTTTTTAGTTAAAAAAAAATGATTTTCAAAAAAATAATTTAGTACTTTTTAGTACTTTATTTTTCTTTGAGAATTCATCGTTATTGATTGAATGTTACTCAGTTCAAAGTTGAATTATTCTCATAAAAATGCGTTCTTTTTATTAAATATAATTTTTTTAACTGGATTTTTTTTTCTTAGTTGGAAATTTAACTATTACGTTGAAAATTCATACGAATTTTACATTTTTTCATAAAAATGCAACTGTTCCTTGAAAATTTTTTCTTTTTTGGTTCAAAATTCAACTATTTTGTTGAAAATTCTCTTTTTTTTTTGGTTGATTTTAACTGAAAATTAATCTTTTTTGGTTGAAAATTCTACTGCTTGGTTGAAACTTGAACTACTTTGTTCAAAAATTCATTTTTGTTGTTAAAGATTCTTCCATTTGGAAAATAATTTAACTATTTTATTTAAAAATTCAACTTTTTTGGTCGATTTAACTGTTTTCGGTTTATTATTAAAATCTTTTTAGTTGAAGTATCAAATATTTAATTTTTCGTGGAGAAGTCATCGGTTTTTATTCAATTAAACTGATTGTGATTTAAAATTTAAATCTTTTTGATTGAAATATCAACTATTTAATTTTTCGTTGAGAATTCATCTTTTTCGTGTAAAATTAATATTTTGTTTTTGGTTGAAAGTTGATATTTTTAAGTTATAAATTAAACTAGTAGGTTGAAAATTCATCTTTTTTGGCACGTATTTCATTTTTTTTTCAGTAAAAATGCAGCTGTTTGTTGGAAAAATTTCTGTTTGGTTCAAAATTCTATTATTTCAATCAAAAATTCAACTGTTTTTTGGAAAATACTTCTTTTTCGTTAAATTTAACCGTTTTTGTGATTTTTAATAAAAGTCTTTTGGTTGAAATATGAACTATTTCATTTTTTGTTGAGAATTCATCGTTATTGATTAAATGTTACTCAGTTGAAAGTTTAATTATTTTCCTAAAAATTGGGGAACCTGGAAAACCGAGAAATGACCGGGAATTTTATGAGACCGGGGAAAGCCGGGAAATGACAGTGAATTTTCTTTCTTGACCGGGAATTTAACAAAATTTTTAGAATCAAAATTCTGTCCAACTTTGACTTCAACCGTTTTTTAAATACATTTTTCAAATTGTGATTTTTATAAATTATTATATCATTCAGTTTAGAATGCTTAATTCGAAAATCATTCAATTAAAAAAACTTCTATTTAATATTTTTAATTTTTAAGCATATATTTGAATTTAAAAATGACCGGGAAACCGGGAATTTTACCAATTTTCAGAAGAAAAATCTGCCCAAGTTCGATTTCAACAGTTTTTAAAATAATTATAGTGAAGTTTTGAGGATTTAAACAATTAAAAATTAAAAGCGTTTGAAGTTGAAAAATTTTGATAAAAAATAGTTGCATTTTATCATCTGTAAATATAAATAAATAAATTATTTTTAAAATGGATCTGTACTCTAAGAATAGAAATCTGAACAATAACTGATTTGACCAAACAATTCTAGATCCGTTCAAAATTTGAGAATTTCCAGATTGTAACTGTTTCAGTCCGAAAGCCTTGATAAGAATTGAAATTAATGTATCATTTATTCCGATAATTTGATTTTTAACTAAGAATTTTCATGATTTATCAATAATATATTTTTAATATTATAACAATATATTAATATATTAATATATTGTATAAATAAATCCATAATAATATAGTCATAATTAAAGATGTTTAATTTGAAATTTCTTAATGTAGAAAAAAAAGTATTTAATATTTAGAAATATTTCACTGTTCATTTAAGACGAGTAAATTGAAACCAAATATTTAAAAGAAAACAATTTGAAAATGAATTGTTTTACACAGAAAGCTTTGAATCTTTAGATTTTCGAAGAACTTTTAGCGTTACAATTTTAATTGTTCTATTTAAAAATATTTAATTTATAAATGAAATTGTTAAATTTTAACGCATAAATAACAATTAAACACTTATTATTTGTAGACAAAATTTGAGTAATTTTAAGAGATATGTAGAAGTTTTGAAAAGATTCAAAATTAATTGAAAACTTGAAATTATTTCAAGTAATTTAAACGAAATGTTTTAACATTTTTTTCAGAACTTCTAAATATATTTTAAAAATAATTGACATTTTCCTACAATAATTTTTCAAAGTGAAAAATCATTTTCAATTTTCCTAAGCATCTTTAGAAAATTTTTTGTTTGAAATCTATAAAAATCTAAATTTTATTTTAAATTCGGCTGTAAGTATTTCAAATTATTTCAAGTTCAAAATTTAATTCGAATCTTTTTAAAACTTCTAAATATCTCTTAAAATTATTCTAATATTTTTACAAATAATAAGTGTTTTATTGTTATTTATAAATTCAAATTTAATTTTTTTATATATTTGCGGGATTTTCTAAAAGTTATAGAAAAAATTCCATTCATTTTGAAATATATTTAAAAGTTCCGAAAAAAATTCAAAAATTATTTTGAATTTGGATAAATTTAAAACAACTTCTTGATTTCTCAAGATTTTGAAGTAAAATTTTAAAGCTTTTGAACTTTATAATTAATAAAAGTTCTAAATGTTGCAGTTTATTTGCATTTCATTTAATATTGTTTAATTGAAAAGTGTTAGTTCCTTCAATTTTGTACGCATATTTGAATAAACAATTTTTGAATTGAAAAACTTTAATTTTAAAAGTTTGGAATTCAAGTGTTCCATTTTGAATCTTTTAATTTGTTGTTTATTGTTTATTACTTTATATGAAAACATTTTTAGAATATGGTTTTAGTTTTTAAATTTTATTGACCGTGAAAAATGTTTGCTAATCGGGAAAAAAACGGGAATTTTTTTCTTCGATTAAAACGGCCACCCTGAACGCAACTGTTTCTTGACAATTTTTTTTGTATTGGTTCAAAATTCAACTATTTTGTTGAAAATTCCTCTTTTTTGTTTTTGGTTGAATTTAAGTGAGAATTAACCTTTTTGGATAAAAAATCTACTGCTTGGTTGAAACTTGAAATATTTTGTTTAAAAATTCATTTTTGTTGTTAAAAATTCATCGTTTTAGAGAACAATTTAACTGTTTTATTCAAAAATTCAACTATTTTGTTTGATTTAACTGTTTTTGGTTTGCAAAATAACTGACAATTTAACGATTTCATTTTTGGTTTGAAAATTTAACTATTTATTTCAAGATTTATTTCTTTTAGTACCAATTTAATCGTTATTTGTGTAAAAATGCAACTGTTTGTTTGAAAATCTTTTCTTTTTTATTTGAAGATTAAACTTTTTGGTTGAAAATTCGTCTTTTTTGATTGAATTTAACGGTTTTTTACATAAAATAAAAATATTTTTTATTGAAATATCAATTATTAGAGTTTTCGGCGACAATTCATCTTTTTTGGTTTAAAATTGATTTATTTGATTAAAATATTTATCTATTTAAAAAAATTAAACTTTTTTGTTAAAAACTTGATCTTTTTTTTTTTTTGGAAAAAATGACTTTTTTAAATAAATAAACTGTATTTTTATTAATGATTCAAATGTTTCGTTGAAAATTGATGTTTTTTATTGAATTGAACTGTTTAATCTTGAAAATTCATCAATTTCTTTTCAATCTTGATTGGAAAATCTTTTTCGTTTGAAAATTCAACTTGGGTTAAAAAATTCATCTTTTTCAATAGAAGTTTATTTTTTTTTTTTAATGTTTCTGGCTAAAAATTAATCTGTTTTGGTTCAGTATCAAATTATTTTGTTAAAAATTCGTTTTTTGTTGAGTTTAACTGAGAATTAATATTTTTTAGTTGAAAATTCTACAGCTTGGTTGAACTACTTTGTTCACAAATTCATTTTTTTGGTTGAAGATTCATAGTTTTAGTTTAACCCTTAAACGGCCAAAACGCCATTACCGGTACACTGCTTTTCAACGGCCAATAACTAAGACTATTCGACACTAGAAAAAATTGAGACACATATATTTTTATTGCTTAACATCTCCTCTTTCCGACGGTGCCAATGAAATTCCTCAAAAAATTTATTTATTATCCCAAAATGCAGTTTAAACAAAAAAAAAACGTGATTTTTCGGGCCTATTTTTTTTGTGAACCATTTTCCAAAGCTTTTAGAGTCTGTAATTAACCTGGAATCTCACTAACCAGTGGAATAAATGTCTAAACTTTGAGAATCCATAGTTCAAAGATCGATTTTTCGTTTTAGTATTTTCAAAATGGCATCTTAATGGCAAAATTTTTGTGAAAAC
>NC_046661.1:144825770-144838655 GCF_010883055.1 Belonocnema kinseyi | reverse complement strand
CGGAGCGTTTTGAGCAAAATTTTGAATTTTCCAAAAATTGTTCATATGCAAAATCCAAAATTTTGCTCAAAACGCTTCGAAAAAATTCAGGCGTATTCCTTGTCTGATTACAAGAACTTTTTATTCTTGATGATTTTTCCGAAAAGCGCATCGTTTATTGTAAAAAAATTCATGAATGTTTTCGCAAAAATTTTGCCATTAAGATGCCATTTTGAAAATACTAAAACGAAAAATCGATCTTTGAACTATGGATTCTCAAAGTTTAGACATTTATTCCACCGGTTAGTGAGATTCCAGGTTAATTACAGACTCCAAAAGCTTTGGAAAATGGTTCACAAAAAAATAGGCCCGAAAAATCACGTTTTTTTTTTGTTTAAACTGCATTTTGGGATAATAAATAAATTTTTTGAGGAATTTCATTGGCACCGTCGGAAAGAGGAGATGTTAAGCAATAAAAATATATGTGTCTCAATTTTTTCTAGTGTCGAATAGTCTTAGTTATTGGCCGTTGAAAAGCAGTGTACCGGTAATGGCGTTTTGGCCGTTTAAGGGTTAAAATGTATCTCTTTGCTTGAAAATTCAACTATTTTGTTGAAAAGCCGTCTTTTTTTATTAATTTAATTGAGAATTAATTGTTTTTGCTTCAAAATTGTGCTGCTTGGTTAAAATTTGAATTTCTTTGTTCGAAAATTATTTTTTTAGGTGAAGATTTATCATTTTTGTTAAAAATTCAACTGGTTTGTTTGAAATTCGTATTTTTTTTTCTTTTTTTTTAATTTAACTGAGAATTAATCTTTTTTAAATGAAAATTCTACTGCTTATTTGAATTTTGAACGTATTGTTAAAAAAATATTTCTTCGGTTCAATGTTGACCCTAATTTGTTAATAATTTTTGTTGTTGTTGAAGATTTATCATTTCAGTTACAAATTCAACTATTTGGATAAAATTTCGTTTTTTTTTTGTTGAATTTAACTGAGAATTAATCTTTTTGGTGGAAAATTGAAATATTTGGTGGAAAATTCTCCTGCCAAGTTGAACTACTTTTTCCAAAAATTCATTTTTTGTTATTTAAAGATTCATGTTCGATTGATTTTTGTCTTCCTTGATTGGAAAATATTTTTCGCTTGAAAATTAGTTTTTTATTTGGAAATTCATCTCTTTGGTTAGAAAATTAACCGCTTTTGGTTGAAAATATAAATTTGTGTCAAGATTGATCTGCTTTGGTTGAGTATTCTATTATTTTGTTAAAAATTTATATTTTTTGTTGAATTTTTGGTTGAAGATTTGTCGTTTTAGTTCAAAATTCATCTCTTCGTTTGAACATTTAAATTTTGAAATAGTTGGTTAAAAATTTATATTTCCGGTTGAAGATTTATCATTTTAATTAAAAATTCAAATGTTTTGTTGAAAATTCGTCTTTCTTTTTTGAATTTAACTGCGAATTAATCTTTTTTTTTTGAAAATTAAACCACTTGGTTGAATGTTCAAATATTCCATTATAAATTTATTTTTTCGGTTGAAGATTCATAATTTTAGTTTAAAAATTCCAATATTTGGTTGAAAGTTCGTCTTTTTTTGTTAAATTTAATTAAGAATTTATTATTTTTTGGATAAAATTTGAACTACTTGGTTTAAAATATTAATTTTTTTGGTTAAAAATTTATCATTTTAGTTGAAAATTCAACTATTTTGTTGAAAAATCCGCCTTTTTTTTGTTGGATTTAACTGTGATTTTTTTTCGAAATTCTACTGCTTGTTTAAATGTTATTTAAATGTTTATTTAAATAAATAAATTATTTACTAAAATTTTTTTTTTAAGATTCAATTCACTTACAAAATTCAATTATTTTTTTGAAAATCCGTATTTCTGTTGAATTTAACTGCGAATTAAAATTGTATGATTGAAAAATATGCTGCGAGGTTGAAAGTTGAACTACTTAGTTCAAAAATTAATTTTGTTGGTTCAAGATTTATCATTCTAGTTTAAAATTATTTTCTTTGTTTAAAAAATTAAACTATTTGGTCGAAAATTTAACTAATTCGTTATGTGATGAAATGGTTGGTTAAAAACTTATTTTTCCGGTTAAAGATTCATCATTTGAGTTTAAAATTCTACTGTTTTGTTGAAAATTCTACAAATTGGTTGAAAGTTGAACTACTTGGTTAAAAAAATTAATTTTTTTTATTAAAGATTCAACATTTCAGTTGAAAATTCAACCACATTGTTGAAAATTTTAGAGCTTGGTTGAAAGTTGAACTACTTTGTTAAAAAATTAATTTCTTTCTTTGAAGATTAATAATTTTATTTTGAAATTCATCTCTTTTTTTTGAAAATTCAATATTTGGTTGAAAATTTAACTAATTGGTTGAATGTTAAAATAGTTACTTAAAAATTTATTTTTTGGTTAAAGATTCAACATTTTAGTTAAAAATTCAACTATTTTGGTGAAAAATCCGCCCTTTTTTGTTGAATTTAACTGTGAATTAATTTTTTTTTCTCGAAATTCTGCTTGGTTTGATGTTGAACCAATTGGTTAAAACGTTTTTGTTTTTTAAGATTCATTTCACTCACAGAATTCAGCTATTTTGTTGAAAATCCCTATTTTTGTTTGTTTTTTTCTTAAATTTAACTGCGAATTAAAAAACTTTGTTAAATATTCAAACAGTTGATTAAAAATTTTATTTTTCCGGTTAAAAATTCATCATTTGAGTTAAAAATTCAACTTTATTCTTGAGAATTTTACAGCTTGGTTGAAAGTTGAACTACTTCGTTCAAAAATTAATTTTTTTGGTTGCAGATTCATAATTTTATTTTGAAATTGATCTCTATGTTTGAAAATTCAATATTCGTTGAAAAATTTAACTACTTGGTTAAATATTGCAATAGTATATTAAAAATTTATTTTTAAGAATGAAGATTCATCATTTCAGTTAAAAATTCGTCTTTTTTTGTTGAATTTAACTGAGAATTAATATTTTTTGTTTTGAAAATTTATCTTTTTGGTGGAAAATTCAACTATTCGGTTAAAAATTCATATTCATATTGTCTTCGAATTTTATTTTTTTATTTTCAGAGCTTTGAAAAACACAAACCGGCTGCATGAGAAAGAGCTGACGGTAATTCCAGCAGACTCTCGGCACCAACCGATTCCTACTAAGAAGGATAATAAATCAGCTAATGAACCAAATGAAAAAATTGAAGAACCAACTTCAAGCACCGAACTTTACCCATTAGTTCATCGAATAAGTGACAATTGTTTGATGAACATTTTTCAGCATCTTCCAATTGTTGATCGAGTGAGAGTCGAAAGAGGTAAATTTATTTCCTTTAAAATTTATCTCGGTTTAAAAAATTCATTATTAGGTTAAAATTTTTATTATTTTGATGAATATTTCACCATTTTTGTTACAAAAAAAATCATACTTTCTGATTGAAAATTCAACAGTTTTGTTTGAAATTCGTCTTTTTTGGGTTGAGAATGCAGCTCTGCTGAAAATGCGTCTTTTTGGTTTGAAAATTTATCTCTTGTCCTAGAAATTTCATATTTTTTGGTTAAAAATGCAACTGTTTTCAGACATTATCAAAATCAATTTTTTTTTAACTGAAAATATAACTTCTATTTTTGGTTTGTAAATTTATCTTGTTTAGTTAAAAATGCATGGGTTTTTTTGAAAAATCTAATTTTTGGTAGAAAATTAATCTTCTTATTTAAAAATTTATGTTTTTTGTCGAAATTCAAGAATTTGATTAAAAATGCTTTTTTTTTTTTGTTGAAGATTCAGAAGTTTAGTTCAAAATTTATTTTTTGTGTTGAAAATTAATCAGTTTGGTTGAAAATTCATTTTTTTTTTTTAAATTAAAATTCAGCTGTTTCATTTTTGATTGAAAATTGATCTTTCCTAGTTCAAAATTCAATAAATTGAATGAAAATGGCCTTTTTTAAAAGAACATTTCACTATATTCTTGAAAATACACTTATTTTGTTAAAAAATCGATTTTGTTTATAGAAAATTATCTTTTTCTTTGAAAGTTAATCAGTTTTTTTTTACTTAAAATTCAATTATCCTGTTTTTGTTGAAAAATGTTCTTTTTTTAATTGAAAATTCTTCTTTTTTGGGAGAACTTAATTTTCTCAGTTGGAAATTCATTCCTTTGGTTTAAAGTTCAATTATTATATTTAAATGTTCATTATCTTAGTTGAATATTTCACAATTTTAGGTAAAAATTCATCTGTTTGGTTGAACATTAATTTTTTATTTATTTAAGTTTTGGTTGACAGTTTATCTTTTTTCAGTAAAAATTAATTTTTGTTAGTTTGAAAATTCAACTATTTTAGTTGAAGATTAATTGTTTTTGTTAAAAAGTAATATTTTTGGGTTCAAAATTTAATTGTTTTGTAGAAATATTTTTGGTTTTTGGTTTGAAAATTTAGTTATTAATTTAAAATTTAATTATTCTATGGATGTTGGAAAATTGAATTTTCTTAGTTGTAAATTCGCATTTTTTTACTAGAAATGTCATATTTCTGTTTGAAAATTCATCTTTGTTGGTTGTTGTTTTTTTTTTAATTTATATTTTGGGTTTGAAAGTTCAGCTGTTTTTTCGAAAAGATTTTTATTTTTTGCTAATTTTTTTTTATTTAAACTGAAAAATAAATGATTGCATGTTTTAAATGAAAATTGTTTTTCGAAAAAATGTATCTTCAAATTTGAAAATTCATCTTGCTGATTAAAAAACTATTTTTTTGAAAATGCGTGTTTTTTGTTTTTAAAAATTGATTTTTGTAGTTGAAAATTCATCTATATTATAGAAAATCCGTCTTTTTCAGTAGAAATTTAATCTTTTTGGTTTAGAATTAATTTTTTTGATTAAAGTTCATCACTTCGTTTTAAACTTCATCATCTCGTTTGTTAAAAAATTAACTATTTTCTTGCATTTTTATTTTGTTTAAAATGAATTTTTCTAACTGAAAATTTTATTATTCCACTGTTGGTTGAAAATGAATCTTTTTTAGTTGAAAATTCATGCATATTGCTGAAAATCCAACATTTTAGTTGAAAATTCATCTCTTTGTTTAAGAGATTATTTTGTTCAAAATTAATTTTTTTAATTTGAAAATTCGTCTGTTTTTGTACAAAATACATCTTTTTGCTCGAAAATTTAGTTTGTTTATGAGGAAATGTTTAACTATTTTCTTAAAAAGTCATACTTTTTTGTGGAAAATTCTGTTTTTTTTTTAAATTGAAATAATTCGCAGAAAATTTCCTTTTCGCTAAAAATTTTTAGTTTGCTATTGAAAAATAAAGTGAAATCTTTTCTTCTCGATGAAAGTGCAACTTTAAAAAAGACTCTTTTCCTTTTTAGCACAAATTTCATCTTTCTTGGATAAAAGTGCAACTATTTGGTAGAGAATTCAACTATTTTGTTAAAAATTTATCCTTTTTGGTTGAAAAAATTCGTCTTTTTGGAATGGAAATTTAATTCCTTCTGTAGAAACTTATTTTTTTTAAATAAAAATTAATCTGTTTTAAAAGAAATTAAATTTTTTCGCACAAAAAGGTAACTTTTTAGTAGACAATTAAACAGTTTTGTCAAAAACTCAACATTTTTGGTTAAAAAATCGTCCTTTTGGATTGAAAATTAAATTTTTTTCGTAGAAACTTATTTCTTGTTCAAAAGTGGATATTTTGATCGTGAAAATTTTAAATTCAACTACTTGAGTAAAAGTTAAACTAATAAAGTTAACTGAAAATGTAACTTTTCTATTGAAGGTTGATCTTTTTTGGTTGAAAATTCTCCTTTATTTGTAAAAAAGAAAATAATTTTCTTGGTTTGAAATTTCATTTTTGTTGGGTAAAAATACATCAGTTTTGTGGAAAATTAATTTTGTGCTGAAAAGTCATATTTTTTATTTGAAAATTAAATCTTTTCGAGAGAAAATTTGACTTTAAGTTTTTAACAATTTAGACAAATTGCTATTTCTTTCTTGAAGGAAACGTCTTTATTTGTTCAAAATTCGTCTTTTTTGTTTTAAAATTCTGTTGTTGTTTTTTTTTAACATGAATTATGACACTTTTTTGTTGGGAATTTATCTTTTTAGGATGAAAATTCAAGTATTTTCTTAAAAATTCATCTTTTATATATAGTAGAAAAGACACTTCTTCGTTTAAAATGAATTAATAAATTAAATTTTTTTAATATAACTAAATATTACCCTAACTATACTTGATTGAAAGTCAAATTATTCTGTTCAAAATTCATCTCTTTGATCTAAAATTCAATTTTTTTATTGAAAATTTAACTATGTTATTGAAAATGCCTTGTTTTTTTGTTAAAAATAAATTTTGTTTGACCGAAAATTTAATAATTTCATTTTTGTTCTAATTGGAAATTGAATTATTCCACTGTCGGTTGAAAATTAATCTTTTTTAATTTGAAAATTCCTTTATATTGTTGAAAATTCATCATTTTAGTTGAAAAAGCATCTGTTTGTTCAGGAAATTTATTATTTTTTTGTAAAATCGTTAATAAATTGACTTACTTGGTTAAAAATTGAACTATATTATTAAAATTTTTTTTTGTGGTTGAAAATTGAATTTTTTAACTAAAAATGTAATTATTCTATGCTTGGTTGAAGTTTTTTTTGTAACTGGAAAACAATCTATTATTTTTTTAATTAATTCACTTTTTTAACTGAAAATTTTACTGTTTTAATGAAAAATACGGTTTTTTTTGGTTAAAATTAATTTTCTTAAATGGAAATTTAACAATTTCATTTCTCGTTGAAAATTTGTCTTTTTAAGTTGAAAATTCATCTGTTTTTGGAAGAAAGTTCATCTTTTTTGTCGAAAATTCAGTTTGTTTAGTAGAAAATGTTCAACTGTTTCGTTGAAAATTCGTTCTTTTGTTTTGTTACAAAATAATTTTCTGATCGAAAATTTAATAATTCCATTATTGGTTGAAAATGTATCTTTTTAAGTTGAGAAATCGTATACTTTCGTAGAAAATTGATCTGTTTGGTCGTAAATTTATTTTTAGTAGAAAATTTAACTATTTTGTTGAAAATTCATTTTTTTTTGTTTTGTTAAGTATTCAGTTTTTCAATTTAATTTTTAACATTTCTATTTCTGTTTAAAAATTATATTTCAAACTTGAAAATTTGTTTGTTTTAATAGAAACTTCATCTTTTTGGTCAAAAATAATTTAATTATTCCACTGTTGGTTAAAAATTAATTTTGTTTAAATTGAAAATTCATCTGTTTATTTAAGAAATTAATTATTTGGTGAAAATTCGTTTTTTTGTTGTGTTGAAACTTAATTATTTTAATTGGAAATTTAACTATCCCACTTTTGGTTGAAAATTAATTTTTGTTGCTAAAAATTCGTGTATATTATTAAAAATCCACCTACACTTGGTGGAAACTCAAATTCTTTTGTTAAAAATTAATTTTTGTTGTTGGAAATGTTAAAAATTCACATTTTTTTGGTAGGAAATTAATCTTTATTGTTCAAAATTCATCTCTTTCGTCGAAAATTAATTTGTTTCATTGAAAATTTTACTATTATTATTGAAAATACGTTGTTTTTTTTTTGTTAAAAATTAATTTTTTTAACTGTAAATTTAACCATTCCATTTATGGTTGAAAATTTGTCTTTTTAAGTTTAAAATTCATATTTTTGTTCGATAATTTAGTTTGTTTATTAAAAAATGTGCAACTGTTTTGTTGAAAATTCGTGCTTTTTTTGTTAAAATTAAATTTTTTGGACTGAAAATTTAAAAATTACATCTTTCTTCTAACTGGAAATTGAATTATCTCACTGTTTGTTGAATATTACTCTTTTTTAGTTGAAAATTCCTGTATATTGTTGAAAATTCATCTGTTTGTTTAAGAAATTAATTATTTTGTTGAAAATTCGTTTTTTTTATATTTAAAATTAATTATTTCAATTGAAAATTTAACTATCTCACTTTCGGTTGAAAATTTATATATTTTTGTTGATAAAAATGCATGTATATTGCTGAGAATCAAACGATACTTGATTTAAACTTAAATTACTTTGTTAAAAATTAATTTTTTTACTAAAAATTTTAGAATTCCATTTGTGGTGGAGAATTTGTCTTTAAGTTTAAAATTTAAGTTTGAAATTAAAAAATTTAATTTTTCTTCTAACTGGAAATTGAATTATTCCTCTATTTGTGGAAAATTAATCTTTTTAAGTTGAAAATTCATCTATTCGTTTAATAAATTATTTATTTTTGTTGTTGTTAAAAATTCGGTTTTTTGGGTACTTAAAATGTATTCTTTTAATTGAAAATTTAACTATCCAACTTTTGGTTGAATATTGCTATCTTTTAGTTAAAAATGCATGTATATTGCTGGAAATTCAACTGTACTTGGTTGAAACTCAAATTACTTTGTTAACATTTTTTTTTTTTGAAAATGTTAAAAATTCACATTTTTTGGCAGGAAATTAATCTTCTTTGTTCAAAATTCATCTCTTTTTTGGTCGAAAATTTATTTTTTTGATTTAAAATTTATTGTTGATAATTTGGTTTTTTAAAGTAGAAAATTCGTTTCATTTTGTATAAAGTTCACCTTTTTGTTCGAAAATTTAGCTTGTTTAGTGGAAAATTTTCAATTGTTTTGTTGAAAATTCATGCTTTTTTGTGTTAAAAATAAAAATTTTTTACCGAAAATTAAAAAATTTCATTTTTCTTCTAACTGGAAATTGAATTATTCCACTGTTTTTTTTAAATTAATCTTTTTTAGTTAAAAATTCATTTGTTTGTTTAAGAAATTAATTATGTTGTTGATAATTCATTTTTTTTGTGTTTAAAATTAATTATTTTAATTGAAAATGTAACCATCCCACTTTTGGTTGAAAATTCATGTTTTTTGTTGTTCAAAATTCATGTATATTGTTGAAAAATTGATCTATTTGTTTAAGAAACCAATTATTTTTTATTTTTTTGAAAATTCGTTTTTTTTGTGTTCAAAATATATACTTTGAATTGAAAATTTAACTATCCTACTTTTGGTTAAAAATTATTTTTTTTTCTTTAAAATATTAAAAATTCACATTTTTTGGTAGGGAATTAATCTTTTTTGTTTAAAATTTATCTCTCTGGTCGAAAATACGTTTTTTTTTATTACAAATTAATTTTTTCAATTGAAAATTGAAATTAAATCAAATTTTCAACTGTTTTGTTGAAAACTCGTGCTTTTTTGTATTGAAAATAAAATATTTTTACCGAAAATAAAAAAATTCCATTTATCTTCTAACTGGAAATTAAATTATTATTCCACTGTTTGTTGAAAATTAATCTTTTTTTAGTTAAAAATTCATCTGTTTGTTTAGAAAATTAATTATTTTGTTGAAAATTCGTTTTTTGTTTGTGTTTAAAATGTATTCTTTTAATTGAAAATTTAACGATCCCACTTTTGGTTGAAAATTCATGTTTTTTATTGTTCAAAATGCATGTATATTGTTGAAAAATTGATCTATTTTTTCAAGAAATCAATTATTTTTTATTTTTTTGAAAATTCGTTTTTTTTTTGTGTTCAGAATATAAACTTTGAATTGAAAATTTAACTATCCTACTTTTGGTTAAAAATTAATTTTTTTCTATAAAATATTAAAAATTCACATTTTTTGGTAGGAAATTAATCTTTTTTGTTCAAAATTTATTTCATTGGTCGAAAATATGTTTTTTTTTGTTTGTTAAAAATTAATTTTTTCAACTGAAAATTAAAATTAAATCAAATTTTCAACTGGTTTGTGTGAAAATTTGTGCTTTTGTTTTATTAAAAACAAAATTTTTTGGCCGAAAATTTAAAAATTCCATTTATCTTCTAACTGGAAATTGAATTATTCCACTGTTTTTTTAAAATTAATCTTTTATAGTTGAAAATTCTTCTGCTTGTGTAAGAAATTAATTACTTTGTTGAAAATTCGTTTTTTTTTGTGTTTAAAATTAATTATTTTAATTGAAAACTTTACTATGCGACTTTTGGTTGAATATTGATATTTTTTAGTTAAAAATGCTTGTATATTATTAAAAATCCAACTATACTTGGTTGAAACTCAAATTACTTTGTTAAAAATTAATTTTTTTCTTGAAAATTTTAAAAATTCACATTTTTGGTAGGAAATTAATCTTTTTTGTTGAAAATTTATCGCTTTGGTCGAAAATATGTTTTTTGTTTTGTTAAAAACAAAATTTTTTGGCTGAAAATTTAAAAATTCCATTTATCTTCTAACTGGAAATTGAATTATTCCACTGTTTGTTTGAAAATTAATCTTTTATAGTTGAAAATTCATCTGCTTTTTTAAGAAATTAATTATTTTGTTGAAAATTCGTTTTTTTTGTGTGTTTAAAATTAATTATTTTAATTGAAAATTTAACTGTGCGACTTTTGGTTGAATATTAATTTTGTTATGTTTGTTAAAAATGCATGTATATTATTAAAAATCCAACTATACTTGGTTGAAACTCAAATTACTTTGTTAAAAATTAATTTTTCTCTTGAAAATGTTAAAAATGCACATTTTTTGGTAGGAAATTAATCTTTTTTGTTCAAAATTTATCTCTTTGGTCGAAAATACGGTTTTTTTTAAATTAATTTTTTCAACTGAAAATTCAAATTAAATCGCATTTTCAACTGGTTTGTGTGAAAATTTGTGCTTTTGTTTTATTAAAAACAAAATTTTTTGGCCGAAAATTAAAAAATTCCATTTATCTTCTAACTGGAAATTGAATTATTCCACTGTTTGTTTGAAAATTAATCTTTTATAGTTGAAAATTCTTCTGCTTGTGTAAGAAATTAATTACTTTCTTGAAAATTCGTTTTTTTTTGTGTTTAAAATTAATTATTTTAATTGAAAACACTTAACTATGCGACTTTTGGTTGAATATTGATATTTTTTTAGTTAAAAATGCTTGTATATTGTTGAAAATCCAACTGTACTTGGTTGGAATTTACATTAATAAAAAAAAAAATTATTTTTTGTTGTTGAAAATGCATAAATTGAATTGAAAATTCATCTCTTTGGTTGAAAAATTAATTTTGTTGAATCCACTTTCGATATTCAATTGAATAAGTGAGGTAATTTCGAAATTGGGATTTCCTAGCAATCCTATATTCACATTTAAACAATTAATTAGTGGAGACTTGAATTTCAAAAGTGTTTTTTTTTTTTTTTTAGTCTGTCGACGATGGCGAGACTTGAGTAAGGATTCGTGGCGAACGCTGCGAAGACTCGATGTCAATTCCTCATCCTGGGGTTGCAAAAGTGTCGAAATAGGAACATCAGATCTCTATCAGGTGCTAAAACGCTGCGGACGTTTTCTCACAATGATCACTTTTTTCGAGCTCAATCGAATGATGTCTCTGAGAACTGTCTTCATAATTGGAAAGCTCTGCCTAAACCTGAAGATCGCCTATCTTGGCACCCTGGAAGTCACTCCTCGCGAAATTTTCTTCCTCCTGTCGCAGTGTCCGAATCTCGAGTTTCTAGAGCTCGACAGTTACCACTTTAGCGACCGAGACTTCAGTGAAATTTTCGCCAAGAGCAAAAAGCTCAGGTATGTGAGCTTTGAAGAGTCCAAGATTGATGGGTCCTGCTTTATCAGTCTGCCGGAGGAGACTGAGACGATCGTTTTTCACGAACCGATCCGGGGAGTCAATCACATTATTTTTCACTCGGTAAGTCATTTTTTTTTTTTTTTTTTTTTCTATTACTTTTCAAGAAAACTTTCTCGATTTTTCTTTTCAATGTGTACCGAATTAATTGGAACTAATAAGAAAAACGGTTTTCTTATGAAAGTTAATTCTTTCTTTATTAAAAAATGTACTATTATGTTTTTTGCGTACAGAGTTCATATCTTTTTGGTTAAACGTTTAATTATTTTCTTGAAATATTAAATGGTTTAAAGAACTTTAATCTAATTTGGTTGAGGATTTCACTATTTGGTTAAAAAATTTAATTATTTTGCTAAAAAGTGATATTTTTTGTCGGAAATTTAACTGAGCTTTCGTTGATATTTTGTTTTCGTCATTTATTATAGAAAACTCGTATTTATATTGAAAATTCAAACTTTTTTTAGTAGAAATGTTTTACATTTTCGGGTGAAAATAAACTTAAAAAAATTAATATAGTTCAGTTGAGGATTCAACTATTTTATTAAAAATTTAACAATCTTCTTATAATTTATCATTTTTTATTAAAAATAAAAGTTTTTTTTATTTAATTAATTTAGTTTGGTTGAGGATTTAACTTTTTTTTTAAATTCGACTATTTTTTTTTAATACATCTTTTTTGGTTCAAAAATTCAACTATTTTGTTAAAAAGTAGCATTCTTTATTATTATAAAATCAACAGTTAAAAAAAATGAATATAGTTTAAGAATTAAATTATTTGGTTAAGAGATAAAATTATTTGGTTCGTCTTTTTATTGAAAATTCTAATTTTTAGTAGAAATAACACATTTTTTAATGAAAATCAACTTTTTTTTAAAATTAATCTAGTTTCGTTGATGATTCAACTATTTCATTAAAAATTTAACAATCTTCTTCAAATTTATCTTTTTTGATTGAATGATTGAGTTTGATTGAGAATGCAATTATTTGGTTAAAAAATTTAATTATTTTGTTAAAAAGTGATATTTTTCGGAAATTCAACTGATATTTAGTTGATAATTTGTCTTCGTCATTTATTATAAAAAATTCATCTTTTTGTTAAAAATCTATCTTTATTAGTAGAAATGTCACATTTTTTGTATGAAAATCAACTTTTTTTAAATTAATTGAATTTTGGTTGAGGATTCAACTATTTCATTAAAAATTTAACTATTTTCTTTAAATTTTTCTTTTTTTTTTTT
>NC_046661.1:144806767-144825670 GCF_010883055.1 Belonocnema kinseyi | reverse complement strand
AAAAAATTTAACTGTTTCCTAAATTTTATATTTTTTTATTGAAAACCCAACTTTTTCCATTTAATTAATCTAGTTTTGTTGAGAATTTATTATTAAAAATTAACGGTTAAAAAAAATTAATATAGTTTGATTGAGAATTCAATTATTTTGTTAAAAAGTGATATTTTTTCAGAAATTCAACTGATATTTCGTTGATAATTTGTCTTTGTCATTTATCATAAAAAATTCATCTTTTTGTTAAAAATTTATCTTTATTAGTAGAAATGTCACATTTTTTGGATGAAAATCAACTGTTTTTAAATTAATTGAATTTTGGTTGATGATTCAACTATTTCATTAAAAATTTAACTATTTTCTTAAAATTTTTCTTTTTTTTTTTATTGAAAAACGAACTTTTTTTTAAATTAATATAGTTTGGTTGAGGATTTAACTTTTTTTTAATTGGACTATTTCTTGTTTTTTGGTTCGAAAATTCTACTGTTTTATTTTTGATTGAGAATTCAAGTATTTGTTAAAAAGTAACATTCTTTATTGTTAAAAAATCAGCGTCGGTTTAAAAAAATTAATATGGTTTGATTGAGAATTCAATTATTTTGTTAAAAAAATTAATTATTTTGTTGAAAAGTCATATTTTGTCGGAAATTCAACTGATATTTCGTTTATAATTCGCCTTCGTCATTTATTATAAAAAATTCGTCTTTTTTAAAATTGAAAATTAATCTTTTTGGGTAGACTTTTATTTGAACTATTTTATTAAAAATTCAACTATTTTCCTCAAATTCATCTTTTTTTATTGAAAACCCAACATTTTTCATTTAATTAATCTAGTTTGATTGAACATTCAACTATTTTATTAAAATTTATATTGTTTGGTTCAAAAATTCAAATGTTTTATTTTTAATTAATCTAGTTTGGTTGAGGATTGAACTATTTTGTTAAAAATGTATTTTTTTTGTTACTAAAATTCAACTATTCTGTTTTAAAATCATCTTTTTTGGTTGAATAATAAACTTCTTTTTTTTAATTAATTTACTTTGGTTGGAGATTGAATTATTTGATTAAAAATTCAACTATTTTGTCAAAATTCTTGTTTTTTGGTTATAAAATTCAACTTTTTTTTATTTCAAGTAATCAAGTTTGGTTGAGCATTCAAATATTTGGTTGAAAATTAAATTATTTTGCTAAACAGTCATATTTTTTGTCGGAAATTCAACTGAGCTTTCGTTGATTATTCGTTTTCGTAATTTATTATAGAAAATTCGTCTTTTTTATTGAAAATTCATCTTTTTCGGTAAAAGAATTCAACTGCTTTTTTTCAAATTAATCTAGTTTGGTTGAAGATTAAACTATTTGGTTGAAAATTAAATTATTTTGTTTAAATTGTATCTTTTTTGGTTCTAAAATTCAATTTTTTTAAAATATTCTTTGGTTGAGGATTCATCTATTTTATTAAAAATTCAACTATTTTGTTTAAAAATGAACTAATTTCTTAAAATTTATCATTTTTTATTGAAAACCAAACCGTTTTTTATTTGATGAATCCAATTTGATTGAACATTTAACTATTTTATTAAAAAATCAACTATTTTACTAAAATTTTCTCTATTTCCTCAAAATTGTACTTTGTGGGTGAAAATTAACTTTTTTTAAATTAATCTAGTTTGGTTGAGGATTCAGCTATTTGTTTCAAAATGCAACTATTTTGTTAAAAATTATCTTTTTTAGTTCAAAAATTTAACTTTTTTGTTAAAAATTAATCTTGTTTGATTGAGGATTAAACTATTTGTTTTAAAATGCAACTATTTTGTTGAAATTTCATCTTTTTTATTCAAAAATTCTTTTTCTATTTTATTCTAATTAATCTAGTTTGATCGAGGATTCAATTTTGTTTATATTTTTTTTTGTTCAAAAGTTCAACTGTTTCAACTATTTTGTTAAAATTAATATTTTTTGGTTAAAAAATGCGACTGATCATTCGTTGATTATTCGTCTTTGTCATTTTTAAATAGAATTTTCGTTTTTTTTTTTCAATTGAAAATTCATGTTTTTTGGTAGAAATATCACCTTTTGGGTTCAAAATTCATCTCCCAGATTTATTTGATTTATTTGATAACAAATTTAGCAGTTTTATTATAAAACAGTCTTTTTTCATCAAAAGTTCTACAGTTTGATTAAAAATTCATTTTTTTTTTTTTTTAGAAAATTCATTCCCTTTAGTGATATTTCTTGGTTGAAAAAAAACAACATTTTTTGTTGAAAATTCAACTGTCTTCTAAAACAATGGCCCTTTTGACTTAAAAGTTGGACCATTTGGTTAAAAATGAATCTTTTTAGGCTGAATATTAAACTTATTTCTATAAAAATTGAACAATTTTGCTGAAAATTTAACTATTTTATTTAAAAGTAATCTTTATGGTCGAAAATCCATCTTTTTTAATTAATTATATTTGGTTGAAAATGAACTTTTATTGCTCAAAATTCATTTTTACTGATTGAAATATCGTCTCTTTTGTTAGAAAATTCGGTTTGTTTCTTAGAAAATTTTTATCTGTTTTGTTGAAAATTCTTTATGGTGGAAAATTAATCTTCTTGGTTGAAAATTCATCAATTGTTCGAAAATTGACATTTTATGTTAAAAATTGAGCTATATTGTTAAAAATTCATTTTTTTCCGTTGAGAATCAAGTGTTTTAAGTAAAAATTTAGTTTTTCTAGGTTCGTGTAAAATTGAATTTTTTTTAACTGGAAAAAATCTATTATTTCTAAAATTAATTCATTTCTTTAACTGAAAATTTAAATATGTTGTTAAAAAGGCATTTTTTGGGGTTAAAAACTAATTTTTCAACTGAAAATTGAACAATTCCATTTCTGGTTAATCTTTTTATTCGAAAAAAAATTTTTTTTAACAAAACAAAAGTTTTGTTAAAAATGAGTTTTTTTAATCGAAAAATTTAACAATTCCATCATTGGTTATCTTTTCAAGTTGAGAAATCGTCTATTTTTATAGAAAATTGATTTTTTAGTTCGAAAATTTATTTTCAGTACAAAATTTAACTGTTTGGTTGAAAATTTATGTTTTTTTTTTTGTTAAGAATTCATTTTTTAAATTAAATTTTAACATTTATATTTCTGTTTGAAAATTATATTAAAAACTTTTTTTAATTCTTCTATTTTGGTAGAAATTTAATATTTTTGGTTGAAAATTCATCTTGCTGGTCGAAAATATATTTTCTTTGGTTAAAAATTGAACTAATTCGTTGAAAATTTAACAATTTTATTTCTGATTAAAAAGTATATTTTTTTAGGTGAAAATTTCTCTGTTATGGTGGAAAATGAATCTTCTTGGTTGAAAATTCATCGATTTGTTCGAAAATTGACATTTTTTGTTAAAAATTGAACTATATTGCTAGAAATTATTTTTTTCCGTTGAGAATCAATTGTTTTAAATAAAAATTTAGTTACTCTACGTTCGGTTGAAATTGGATTTTTTTAACTGGAAAAAATCGATTATTTCTAAAATTAATTGACTTCAATTTAAATATAATGTTAAGAAGGTATTTTTTGGGGTTAAAATTTAATTTTTCAACTGAAAATTGAACAATTCTATTTCTGGTTAATATTTTATATTCTTAGGTTGAAAATGCGTCTGTTTTGGTAGAAAATTAATCTTTTTGATTGAAAATGTATTTTGTTCAGTAAAAAATGTATCTCTCTTGATGAAAAATTGTGTTTTTTGGGTTAAAATTAATTATTTTAAGTGAAAGTTTAAAGATTTCATTTCCGGTTGAAAATTTGTCTTTATAAGTTGAAAATTTGTCAGTTATTGGTAGAAAATGCATCTTTTTGGTCGAAAATTTAGTCTGTTTAGTAGAAAACGTTCAACTATTTCGTTGAAAATTCGTGCTTTTGTTTTGTTAAAAATGAATTTTTCTGATCGAAAATTGATCTTTTTGTTCGAAAATTTATTTTTAGTAGAAAATTTAACAGTTTTGTTGAAAATTCATGTTTTTTTTTTCTTATTGAGAATTCATTTTTCACTGATATTTTAACATTTCTACTTCTGTTTAAAAATTATATTTTTAACTTGAAATATAACAATTTTATTTCTGATTGAAAATTATATTTTGTTAGTTGAAAAATCCTCTGTTATCGTGGAAAATTAATCTTCTTGGTTAAAAATTCATCGATTTGATCGAAAGGTGACATATTTCGTTAAAAATTGAACTATATTGTTAAAAATTCATTTTTTCATGTTGAAAATTAAATTTCTTGCCTAAAAATTCAATTATTCTATGTTTATTGAAATTTGGTTTGTTGTAAAATGAAAAAATCTATTATTTTTAAAATTAATTTACTTCTTTAACTGAAAATTTAACTATGTTGTTAAAAAGACATTTTTTGGGTTAAAAACTAATTTTTTAACTGAAATTTTAACAATTCCATTTCTGGTTAATATTTTATATTTTTAGGTTTAAAATTCGTTTTTTTTTGTAGAAAATTAATCTTTTAGGTCCAAAATGTATTTTATTCAGTAAAAAATGTAACTCTTTTGATGAAAAATTGTGTTTTTTGGGGGTTAAAATTAATTATCCTAACTGAAAGTTTAACAATTTCATTTCGAGTTTAAAATTATATTAAAATTTTTTTAATTCTTCTATTTTGGTAGAAATTTAGAATTTTTGGTTGAAAATTTATCTTGCTGGTCGAAAATGTATTTTCTTTGGTTAAAAATTGAACCAATTCGTTGAAAATGGAGCAAATTTTATTTTTGATTAAAAATTATATTTTTTAGTTGAAAATTTCTCTGTTATGGTGGAAAATTAATCTTCTTGGTTGAAAATTCATCGATTTGTTTGAAAATTGACATTTTTCGTTAAAAATTGAACTATATTGTTAAAAATTAATTTATTACCGTTGAGAATGAATTGTTTGAAATAAAAATTTAGTTTATTTAAATATGTGGTTAAAAAGGTATTTTTTGGGGTTAAAATTTAATTTTTCAACTGAAAATTTAACAATTCCAGTTCTGGTTAATATTTTATATTTTTAGGTTGACAATTCGTCTGTTTTTGTAGAAAATTAATCTTTTCGATGGACAATTTATTTTGTTCAGTAAAAAATGTAACTCTTGTGATGAAAAATCGTGTTTTTGGGGGTTAAACTTAATTTTCTAAAGTCGAAATTTAAAAATTTTGTTTCCGGTTGAAAATTTTCCTTTTCAAGTTGAAAATTCGTCTTATTTTTCTAGAAAATTGATCTGTTTGGTCGAAAATTTATTTTTAGTAGAAAATTTAACTGTTTTGTTGAAAATTCATGTTTTTGTTGTTGTTAAGAATTCATTTTTTAAACTGAAATTTTTTTAAATTCTGTTTTAAAATTATATTTTAAACTTAAAAATTCGTCTGTTGTGGTAGAAACTTAATCTTTTTGGTTGAAAATTCAACTTGTTGGTGGAAAATGTATTTTGTTTGGTTAAAAATTAAACTAATTCGTTGAAACTTAAACTATGTTGTTAAAAATACATTTTTTGGGTTAAAAATTAATTTTTTAACTGAAATTTTAACAATTCCATTTCTGGTTAATATTTTATATTTTTGGGTTGAAAATTCGTCTGTCTTGGTAGAAAATTAATCTTTTTAATCGAAAATCTATTTTGTTCAGTAAAAAATTTAACTCTTTTGATGAAAAATCGTGTTATCTTAGGTTAAAACTAATTTTCTTAAGTGAAAATTTAACAATTTTATTCCTGGTTGAAAATTTGTCTTTTTAAGTTGAAAATTCGTCGATTTTTGTAGAAAATTGATCTGTTTTGTTGTCTATTTTTAGTTTAAAATTGATTATTTCAGTTAAAAATTTTTATATATTTATATATTGTTGAAAATTCGTCTTGTTTGGTAGAAAGTTAATCTTCTGGGTTTAAAACTCATCTTTTTCGTTGAAAATTCATCTATAATTGGTTGGAAGTTGACGACCATCTCTTTAGTTGAAAAATTGTCTATTTTGTTAAAAATTGGTTTCATATTGAATAAAATATTTGACTCTGCAATAATTTAATTTAAAATAAATAAATTCCTAATTTTTGTGAAAAATCTCTAGGTCTCTGATATAATTTGGATTCTTTTGTCAGGCTATCGAGAGGTTAAAGAATTTGCAAAATTTATACTTGAGCGTCTCACACAATGAGCACGAGATGGGGATTCCAGTTTTTGATGATCGTGACGGGGATGACATTGACTTTGAGAACGCTATTTACGATGGCGACGGTGATGAGGAGAATCAGGAGATGGACGCCAATCAAGAAGACGACGATGAAAGTGCTGAGGAGGACGAGAAGGTTTTTCAGGATATTTTAATGATGATCAATGAGACTGAACCCGACAATGACGGAAATTCTGAAGGTCAGTTTTCAAATATTTTAATTTATTTTTTAGAAAAAAATTGCTAAAAGACCTGCAAATGTCATAAATATTTCTTAAAGCTGTGAAATCTTCTAAATTCTTTTGAAATTTTTAAAATCTGCGAAATCTTTTGAATTATTGTAAAATATTTTTAAATCTTTGTGAAATCATGTAAGTATTTGTAAAATCTTTAAAATCTTCACGAAACATACGAAATGTTTTGAAATCTTGGAAATATTTTAAATCTTTTAAATCTTCTGAAACATTTCAAACCTTTTTGAAATCTAAAATTTGTTTGAACATTTTAAAGTCCATAAATCTTCCGAAATCTTCTTAAGTTTTTAGTCCACGAAATCTTGTAAAATATTTTTAAATCTTTCTGAAATCTTAGAAATATTTAAAATCTTTGAAATGTTCTGAAAGGTATATTTTTTAATCTTTGAAATATTTGTTAAATATTTCTGAAAAAAGTGAAATATTAGAAACCACTTTACACTCTTCTAAAATCTTTTGAAATTTTTTTAATTCTTTGGGGAATATTCTGAAATCTTTGAAATACTTAAAATCTTTGCGAAATATTTTTAAATTTAATGAAATAATTCAAATAATTGAATTTTTTTTTTAATTTAAAAAAAAGTTAATTTTTCGCGAAATCTTCTGAAATATTGTGAAATCTTTTGAAATCTTTGTCAAATTTTTTAATGTTTGTGACATCGTTGAAGTATTGGTGAAATCTTCTTAAATGTCTTGAAATGTTTTGAAATATTTGGAAATCTTTATATTATTTATGAAATCTGTATGAAGACTTTAAAATCTTTGAAATATTTAGAAATCTTGAAAATATTTGTCACATTTTTAAAGCCTTTGTAATGTCTTTGAAATATTTCAAATCTTTGGGAAATTTTAAAATCTTTTTGATATCTTTGAAGTGTTTATGAAATCTTAAAAATCTTTTTAAACTTTGAAATGTTTTTTAATATTTGAATAATATTTTAGAAACTTTGAATTAATTCTATAATCTTTTTGAAATCAGTGAAATATTTAAAACCTTTTTGAAATCTTCGAAACTCTTTTGAAAATTTTTCAATTCTTTGGAAAATATTCTGAAATATGGTGAAATACTTTGAAGCCTTTGAATTCTATTTCAATATTTGAAAATATTTGTGAAATTTTTGCCACCTTTGTAAGATTTTCCAAAATTTCTAAAATCTTTTTTAATTAAAAACTTTGAAATAATTGTAAAATATTTCTGAAATCCGATAAATATTTAAAAAACTTTTGAAATCTTCTAAACTTTGAATTCTTTTTTAATATTTGAAATCCTTATGAAATCTTAGAAATATTTAAAATCTATGAAATCTTGGAAATCTTCTTGAATATTTTGAAATCTTTGAAATGTTTACAAATCTTAAAATTATTTGTAAATTTTTCGGAATCTTTGCGAAATCTTTGAAATTATTAGAAGTCTTGAAAATATTCGTGAAATTTTTTAAACCTTTTGAAATCTTTGAAGTATTTGTGAAATGTTTAAAATATTTACGACTTTGAAATGTTTTTAAAGATTGGAATACTATTTCAAAAACTTCGAAATAATTGTAAAATCTTTCTGAAAACAGTGAAATAATAAAACCCTTTTGAAATCTTCTAAATACTTTTGAAATATTATTAAATCTTCGGAAAATATTTTGAAATATTGTAAAATATTTTGGAATCTTCAAAATTTTTTTAAAATATTTGAAGTGATAGTGAAATCTTAGAAATATTTAAAATCTGCGAAATTTTGGAAAACTTCTTAAATGTTTTGAAATCTTTGAAATGTTTTGCAATCCTTGAAATGTTTAGAAATCTTAAAATTATTTGTGAAATTTTTTAACTCTTTAAAATGTTTCCAAATTCTTTGAAATTGTTAGAAATCTTGAAAATATTTGTGAAATTTTTGAAACCTTTGTAAGATCTTTGAAATCATCCAAAACCTTTTTAAATTAAAATCTTTTTTAATTCTTTGCGAAATCTTCTGAAATATTGTTAAATCTTTTAAAATCGTTGTGAAATTTTTCCATGCTTGTGACACCTTTGAAGTATTTTTAAAATCTTCTGAAATGTTTTGAAATCTTTGTAATATTTATGAAATCTGTCTGACGACTTTAAAATCTTTGAATTCTTCTGAAATATTTACAACTGTTTTAAAATATTTGAAATGTTCAGAAATCTTGAAAATATTTGTGACATTTTTGAAACCTTTGTAAGATCTTTGAAATATTTTTAAAATCTTCGAAAATCTTTTTCAAATTTAAATTTTGGAATTCTTTGCGAATTCTTCTGAAATATTTTGAAATCGTTTTAAATCGTTATGCAATTCTTTAATCTTTGTGTCATCTTTAACGTGTTTGTAAACTATTTGAAATCTTTTGAAATCTTTTTAAACCATTAAAAGCTATTAAATATTTTGGAATCTTTGAAATCTATGAAATATTTAAAACGTTTGTGAAATTTATTGAAATGTTTTGAAACCTTTGTTAAATCTTTTAAATTAAAAAAATTTTAAATCGTTGCGATTTCTTGGAAATTTTCTGAAATCATGTAAAATATTTCGAAATTATTGTCTATATTTTTAATACTTGCAAAATCACTGAAGAGTTCTTGGAATCTTTGAAAAAAAAAGATTTCGTCAGAATTTTAATATATTTTTGAAGATTCAAATGTTTCAAAAGGTTTCAAAATATTTCAGAAAATTTCAAAGATTTGAAAGTCTTTAGAGAGATTTCACAAAGTATTGAAAGATTTCACAAATGTTCCAAAAATTCCAAAAAATTTTAGATGATTTTAAAAATTTTGCACAGGTTTAAAATATTTCAAACATTTGAAAATATTTTAAAGCTTTAAAAAAATTTCAAACGTTTCAAATATTTAAAAAATTCAAAGATTTTCAAATATTTCACAATATTTGTTGAAGATTTTCCAAAGAATTAAAAAATTCAAAAAAGTTGACAAGATTTCAAAATGTTTTGAAATATGTCACGGATTTGAGGAAGATTTCGCTAATATTTTAAAGATTTCAAAACATTTCAACAGATTTTCAAAACTACGCAAATTTTTAATATTTCTAAGATTTCATAAGGATTTCAAATATTAAAAAAGAATTTTTTAATTTTAAGAAGGTTTTAGAAAATTAAAAAAATATTTTGAAGATTGCAAAATACTTCAAAGATTTCAGAAGATTGAGCAAATATTTTTAATATTTAAAAGATCTTACAAAGGTTTAAAAAATGACACAAATATTTTTTAAATTCCCAAAGAATACAAAAAATTTCAACAGAGTTTAGAAGATTTCAAAATGTTTCAAATATTTTTCTGATTTCAGAAATATTTTACAAATATTTCAAAGTTTCTAAAATATTACAAAGATTTCAAAATATTTCAAAACATTTGAGGAAAATTCAAAGATTTTAAAGGTATCACAAAGATTCCAAAAAAATTAAAAGATTTAACAATATTTCAGAAAATTTCGCGGACTTTAAAAATTGAAAAATATTTTAAAACATCTTAAAAAGGTTTCGAAGATATCACTAATTTTATCAAGGTTTTACAAAGTCTTCAAATATTTCACAAATCTTTCAAAGATTTCAAAATATTTCAAAACTTTTCAGAAGATTTGAAAACTTGCGCAAAGATTTTAAATATGACAAACTTTCAAAAAATAAAAAAATAATCGTAAGATTTCTAAGCATTAAAAGATTTAAAAACATTTCTGAACATTTCCAAGATTTCGCAGATTATAAATATCTCTAAGATTTCACAAATATTTTAAATATTAAAAAATAATTCAAATATGTCGAAATATTTCACAATATTTCAGAATATTTTCCAAAGAATTAAAAAAATGTTAAAAGAGTTTAGTAAATTTCAAAAGGATTTGAAATATTCTACTGGTTTCGAAAAGATTTTACAATTATTTCAAAGTTTCTAAAATATTATTCAAATATTTAAATGTATTTTAATATTTTAGAAGAATTTAATGATTACAAAAATACTTCAAAGATATCACAAAGATTTGAAATATTTTAAAGACTTTAAAAAGTTTTCAAAAATGTCACAAATATTTTCAAGATTTTTAATTATTTCAAAGATTTCTAAATATTTAAAAGATTTCGCAAAGATTGTAAATATTTCAAAGATTAAAAGAATTGCAAAAGAGTTTAGAAGAATTCAAAAGGGTTTCAAATAATTCTCTGATTTCAGAAAGATTTTAAAATTATTGCAAAGTTTTCAAAATATTTCAAATATTTAAAAACATTTTAAAGTTTGAAAAGATTTAAAAGTTTTTACAAATATTTTAGAGATGTCACAAACATGAAATATTTCACAAAAATTAAAAAAGGTTACAAAGGTTTTAAAATATTTGACAATATTTCAGAAACGTTCGCAAAGAATTACAAATTTTTTAAATTAAAAAGATTTTAGAAGATTTCAAACATTTTACAAAAGTTTGGAAAATTTCACAAGTATTTTCAAGATTTATAATCATTTCAAAGATTTCGAAAATTTCACAAATAATTAGAAGATTTTTAAACATTTCAAATGTTAAAAAAGAATTCATAGATTTCAAGTCATTTTATCATATTTCAGAATATTTCAGAATATTTTCCAAATAATTAAAATTTTTTTTAAAGATTGTAGAAGATTTCAAAAGGGTTTTTAATATTTCACTGGTTTCAAGAAGATTCTGCAATTATTTTAAAGTTTCTAAAATATTATTCAAATATTTAGAAACATTTAAAAATTTTAGAAGATTTAAAAGTTTTCACAACTACTTCAAAGATGTCACAAAGATTAAAAAATTTTACAACGATTTAAAAAGAATTCACAATATTTCAGAAGATTTTTCAAAGAATTACAAATTTTTTAATTTAAAAAGATTTGAGATTTTAAAAATTTTACAAAGGTTTGAAAGATTTCACAAATATTTTCAAGATTTTCTAAACACTTCTGAATCTTTTTTTTTTAATTTCCGCAGATAATCTCGGATTTCAGAATATTTCACAATATTTCATAATATTTTTCAAAGAATTAAAAAAATTGCAAAAGAGTTTAGAAGATTTCAAAAGGGTTTCAAATATTTCACTGGTTTCAGAAAGCTTTTTCAATTAATTCAAAGTTTCTAAAATATTTTAAATATTTTAAAAGATTTTAAAGTCTTAGTAAATTTTAAAGATTTCAAAAATACTTCAAAGACATCACAACGATTTTAAATATTTCAAAGCTCACAAATTTCATAAATATTTTCAAGATTTCTAATTTTTTTTTAAATTCTAATAATTTCAGAGATTTCGCAAAGATTTTGAAAATGTCACTAGTAATTTTAAGATTTCTAAACATTTAAGAATATTTCCAAGATTTGACAGATTTTAAATATTTCTAAGATTTCGTAAGGAATTAACATATTAAAAAAGAATTAAAAGATTTCAGAATATTTCACAATATTTTAGAATATTTTATAAAGAATTAAAAAATTTTCAAAAGGGATATTTCAAATATTTAAAGACATTTAAAAGTTTTAGAAGATTTTAAAGATTTCGCAAATACTTTAAAGATATCATAAAGATTAAAAAATGTCACAAAGATATCTCAAAGATTAAAATATGTCACAAATATGTTTAAGATTTCTAAACAGTTCAGAAGACATATTTGACAATATTTCAGAAAATTTCGCAAAGAATTACAAATTTTTTAAATTAAAAAGATTTTAGAAGGTTTCAAACATTTTGCAAAGGTTTGGAAAATTTCACAAGTATTTTCAAGATTTATAATCATTTTAAAGATTTCAAAAATTTCACAAATAATCAGAAGATTTTTAAACATTTCAAATATTAAAAAAGAATTCATAGATTTCAAATTATTTTATCATATTTCAGAATATTTTCCAAATAATTAAAAATTTATTTAAAGATTGTAGAAGATTTCAAAAGGGTCTTAAATATTTCACTGGTTTCAAGAAGATTTTGCAATTATTTTAAATTTTCTAAAATATTATTAAAATATTTAAAAACATTAAAAAGTTTTAGAAGATTTCACAAGGTTTCACAATTACTTCAAAGATGTCACAAAGATTAAAAAATTTTACAACGATTTAAAAAGAATTCACAATATTTCAGAAGATTTTTCAAAGAATTAAAAAAATTGCAAAAGAGTTTAGAAGATTTCAAAAGGGTTTCAAATAGTTCTCTGATTTCAGAATGATTTTACGATTATTTCAAAGTTTCTAAAATATTGCAAGTTTTAAAGTTTTAGAAGATTTTAAAGATTTGACAACTACTTTAAAGATGTCGCAAACATTAAGAAATTTTGCAAATTTTTTAATTTAAAAATATTTTAGAAGATTTCAAAGATTTTACAAATGTTTGGAAAATTTCACAAATATTTTCAAGATTTCTAATCATTTCAAAGATTTCTAATTATTTCAAAAAATTCTAATAATTTCAGAGATTTTGCAAAGATTTCGAAAATTTCACTAGTAATTTTAAGATTTCTAAACATTTAAGAATACTTCCAAGATTTGACAGATTTTTAATATTTCTAAGATTTCTTAAGGAATTAAAATATTTAAAAAGAATTAAAGGATTTCAGAATATTTCACAATATTTTAGAATATTTTTCAAAGAATTAAAAAAATTTCAAAAGGGAATTTGTTACTGGTCTCAGAAAGATTTTACAATTATTTCAAAGTTTCTTAAATATTTCAAATATTTAAAGATATTTAAAAGATTTACAAGATTTTAAAGATTTGGCAAATACTTTAAAGATATCGCAAAGATTGAAAAGTTTCACAAAGATATCTCAAAGATTAAAAAATGTCACAAATATGTTCAAGATTTCTAAACAGTTCAGAAGAAATATTTGACAATATTTCAGAAAATTTCGCAAAGAATTACAAATTTTTTAAATTAAAAAGATTTTAGAAGGTTTCAAACATTTTGCAAAGGTTTGGAAAATTTCACAAGTATTTTCAAGATTTATAATCATTTCAAGATTTCGAAAATTTCAAAAATAATTATAAGATTTTTAAACATTTCAAATGTTAAAAAATAATTCAAAGATTTCAAATTATTTGATCATATTTCAGAATATTTCACAATATTTCAGAATATTTTCCAAATAATTAAAATTTTTTTTAAAGATTCTAGAAGATTTCAAAAGGGTTTTAAATATTTCACTGGTTTCAAGAAGATTTTGCAATTATTTTAAAGTTTCTAAAATTTTATTAAAATATTTAGAAACATTTAAAAGTTTTAGAAGATTTACAGGTTTTCACAACTACTTCAACGGTGTCACAGATATTTAAAAATTTTACAACGATTAAAAAAGAATTCACAATATTTCAGAAGATTTTTCAAAGAATTACAAATTTTTTGATTTAAAAAGATTTGAGAAGATTTTAAAAATCTTACAAAGGTTTGAAAGATTTCAGAATATTTCACAATATTTTAGAATGTTTTTCAAAGAATTAAAAAATTTTCAAAAGCGAATTTGTCACTGGTCTCAGAAAGATTTTACAATTATTTTAAAGTTTCTTAAATATTTCAAATATTTAAAGATATTTAAAAGTTTTACAAGATTTTAAAGATTTGGCAAATACTTTAAAGATATCGCAAAGATTGAAAAGTTTCACAAAGATATCTCAAAGATTAAAAAATTTCACAAATATGTTTAAGATTTCTAAACAGTTCAGAAGAAATATTTGATAATATTTCAGAAAATTTCGCAAAGAATTACAAATTTTTTAAATTAAAAAGATTTTAGAAGTTTTCAAACATTTTGCAAAGGTTTGGAAAATTTCACAAGTATTTTCAAGATTTATAACCATTTCAAAGATTTCAAAAATTTTACAAATAATCAGAAGATTTTTAAACATTTCAAATGTTAAAAAAGAATTCATAGATTTCAAATTATTTTATCATGTATCAGAATATTTCACAATATTTCAGAATATTTTCCAAATAATTAAAAATTTATTTAAAGATTGTAGAAGATTTCAAAAGGGTCCTAAATATTTCACTGGTTTCAAGAAGATTTTGCAATTATTTTAAAGTTTCTAAAATTTTATTAAAATATTTAGAAACATTTAAAAGTTTTAGAAGATTTCACAAGGTTTCACAATTACTTCAAAGATGTCACAAAGATTAAAAAATTTTACAACGATTTAAAAAGAATTCACAATATTTCAGAAGGTTTTTCAAAGAATTAAAAAAATTGCAAAAGAGTTTAGAAGATTTCAAAAGGGTTTTAAATATTTCTCTGATTTCAGAAAGATTTTACAATTCAAAGTTTCTAAAATATTTTAAATATTTAAAAAGATTTTAAAATCTTAGTACGTTTTAAAGATTTCAAATTTCACAAATATCTTCAAGATTTCTAATCATTTCAAAGATTTAAAAAATTTCACTAGTAATTTAAAAATTTCTAAACTTTTAAGAATATTTCCAAGATTTGACAGATTTTTAATATTTTTAAGGTTTCGTAAGGAATTAAAGATTTTCTCAGAAAGATTTTACAATTATTTCAAAGTTTCCAAAATATTTCGAATATTTAAAGACATTTAAAAGTTTTAGAAGATTTTAAAGATTTCGCAAATACTTGAAAGGTATCATAAAGATTAAAAAATTTCACAAAGATATCTCAAAGATTAAAGAATGTCACAAATATGTTCAAGATTTCTAAACAGTTCAGAAGATATAAACTAGTAATCTTCTGGATTCACAATTGTGAACCTTTTTTTTTTAATTGCCACAGACAATCTCGGATGGGGCCCAAAACCCCAGACAAGTGCCAAAACAAACGAGAAATCCAATGGTGAAAATGAGTCTGATAAAAAGGAATACATTTCTTGGACTGACGTTAGATCAGCCGTTCGATCCTCCTACAACGATTCAGATGACGATTTATTAGTTTCCGAGAAATCGCTCGATCAAGACGATTACGATGATTTCGAGAGTGAAGAAGACTTGAATGACATCAGTTCTACGGTGAACGATCTCGAGCCAAAAAACGATGACAATCGAGATAAAAACCGAAAAATGGCGAACGAGGCCAAACTCGAAAAGACTGACAGCTCGGAATCGAAAACTGATGCGAAAACTGACTCGAAAATTTCCGATGGCAAAACATCCGATAATAATGAAAATACAAAGTCGTCGAAAGATGAGATTCTCGACTCGGAGAGTGCGAAGAATCGAATTGACTTGACATTTAGCGAATCTAGTAATGGTTTCAGCAGGAATCACGAGTTTGATTCGTCGGCCGACTCTTTCAACGAGCATAAAGTGGAGAAAAGGGAGGAGGGAAAAGAAAAGGAGTCCGGCAATGAGGTTGGCAGCAGCAAGAATGGAGAATCGGAGAGTAAAGATTCGAGGAGAAAGGTAAAAGTTGTCTTTACTGGTGACGATGGTGATGTTGATAATGAGGATGATGATGAGTTTGATGATGAGCATTATGAGGAGGTGGTTGACGATTGGGATCGAGATCCGTATCCCTACGAGGGTGATTTTGACGACGATGATTATGATGTGAATGTCGACTATGAGGACTTTTTCGACGGCGATTATGACGATTATGAGGCTTACGACGACTACGAGGATTACGATGATGATGGATTCGATGTGGAAAATGATTTCGCGTACGAGTCGCATCTTGCGAATACGATCAAGGAGACTATCAGGAATTGCAACAAGAATCTCAAGGTTCTTCAGTTAAAGAGGTAATTGAGAGAAAGATAAATTGATCATTTTTTTAATGAAAATATAGAGTTCTTCTCAGGACATTTAGGATTTAAAACAAGAATAATTTATATTAAATGATATTACGATTTACAGGAAAGTCCAACCGAAATTCAAAGTTTAAAATGAAAACGGAACCTGCTGAATTTTCTAATCAATGAAATTAAATTTTCTACCAAAAAATAAAACAAAACATAAAAACAAATTTTCAACGAAATAGTTAAAGTTTCAACTAAAAAAGATGAATTTCAAAACACTTAAAAATATTTCAGAAGATTTTCAAGATTTCACACTCTTCAAAGATATCACAAATTTTGAAAAAATTCACAATGATTCCAAAAGAATTAAAAGATTTCACAATGTTTCAGAAAATTTCTATGAAAATTTCCAAGCATTTAAACGATTTCACAAAGATTTTAAATATTTCATAGATTTCACGAATACTTCAAAGATATCAGAAAGATTAAAAAAATTCACAGCGATTCCAAAAGAATTAAAATATTCAACAGTATTTCAGATAATTTCGGAAACTTAAAAAATTTATAAATATCTTAGAAGGTTTTAAAAGGGTGTCAAAGATTTCAGAAACATTTCACAGACTCTTCAAATATTTAACAAATCTTCCAAATATTTCGAAAAATTCGCAAATATTTTAAATATTTAAAAATATTTGAAAGATTTTAATAAATTTCAGAAGATTTCGCAGGTTTTAAATATTTCACAAAGATTTTAAATATTCCAAAAGAATTCATAATATTTCACAATAATTCAAAAGATTTGTCAAGTATTTTAAAAATTTCAAAATAATTTTTAATATTTCACTGATTTCAGAAAGATTTTACTGACTCTTCAAATATTTAACAAATCTTCCAAAGATTTTGAAAACTTCGCAAATATTTTAAATATTTAAAAATATTTGAAAGATTTGAAAGATTTTAATAAATTTCAGAAGATTTTGCAGATTTTTAATATTTCTTATATTTCACAAAGTTTTCAAATATTCCAAAAGAATTCATAATATTTCACAATAATTCAAAAGATTTGTCAAGTATTTTAAAAATTTCAAAATAATTTTTAATATTTCACTGATTTCAGAAAGATTTTACAGACTCTTCAAATATTTAACAAATCTTCCAAAGATTTTGAAAACTTCGCAAATATTTTAAATATTTAGAAATATTTGAAAGATTTTAATAAATTTCAGAAGATTTTGCAGATTTTTAATATTTCTTATATTTCACAAAGATTTCAAATATTCCAAAAGAATTCATAATATTTCACAATATTTCAAAAGATTTCTCAAGGACTTTAAAAATTTCAAAATAATTTTGAATATTCCACTGATTTCAGAAAGATTTTACAGATTCTTCAAATATTTAACAAATCTTCCAAAGATTTTGAAAACTTCGCAAATATTTTAAATATTTAAAAATATTTGAAAGATTTTAATAAATTTCAGAAGATTTTGCAGATTTTTAATATTTCTTATATTTCACAAAGATTTCAAATATTCCAAAAGAATTCATAATATTTCACAATAAATCAAAAGATTTGTCAAGTATTTTAAAAATTTCAAAATAATTTTTAATATTTCACTGATTTCAGAAAGATTTTACAGACTCTTCAAATATTTAACAAATCTTCCAAAGATTTTGAAAACTTCGCAAATAGTTTAAATTTTCAACTGCAAAAGATGAATTTCGAAACACTTTTAAATATTTCAGAAGATTTTAAAGATTTTAAAATCATCAGATTTTACAAATATTACGAAGATTTTAAAATATTTCAAAGGATTTCAAAGCTTTCACAAACTCTTGAAAGATATCACAAATATGTAAAAAAATGTCACAAAGATTCGAAAATAATTAAAAGATTTCACAAAGATTTTACATATTTTTAAAAGTTTTTAGAAAATTTAAAACAGGTTTGAAAGATTACACTGATTTCAGAAGGATTTTCAAGGTCTTCAAAGATTCCACAAATACTCCAAAGATATCACAAAGATGAAAAATCTCACAAAGATTTCAAAAGGTTTCATAAAGAATTAAAAAATTTAAAAATAGTTCAAAAATTGCAAAATACTTCAAAGCTTTCAAAGACAGATTTTTAAGATTGCTTAACATTTTAAAGGTTTCAGATGATTTCAAAGATTTCACAAATACTTCAAAGATATCACAAAGATTAAAAAATTCACAAAGATTTCAAGAGGTTTCGTAAAGAATTAAAAAATTTAAAAATAGTTCAAAGATTGCAAAATACTTCAAAGCTTTCAAAGACAGATTTTTAAGATTGCTGAACATTTCAAAGGTTTCTTGTTAAAAATGTATCTTCAAAGTTGAAAATTCGTCGGTTTTGGTAGAAAATTCATCTTTTTAGTCGAAAATTTATTTCTTTTAGTTGATAATTTCACTTTTTTGACCAAAATTCTTGTTTTTTGTTTGTTAAAAATTAATTTGTTAACTTAAAATTTAACAATTCCATTTCTAGCTTAGAATTTATCTTCATAAGTTGAAAATTCATGTTTTTGGTCGAAAAGTAATTATGTTTAGTAGAAAATTTAACCGTTTTTATGAAAATTCATGTTTTTTTTTTAAATTAATATTTTTACTGAAATTTTAACAACACGAGTTCTGGTTAAAAATTTATCTTCAAAGTTTAAAATTCGTCTGATTTGGTAGAAAATTCATCTTTTTAGTCGAAAATTTATTTCGTTTAGTTGAAAATTTCACTTTTTTG
>NC_046661.1:144794902-144806667 GCF_010883055.1 Belonocnema kinseyi | reverse complement strand
TTTAGTTGAAAATTTCACTTTTTTGATCAAAATTCTTGTTTTTTGTTTGTTAAAAATTAATTTGTTAACTTAAAATTTAACAATTCTATTTCTGGCTTAGAAATTATCTTCATAAGTTGAAAATTCATGTTTTTAGTCGAAAAGTAATTTTGTTTAGTAGAAAATTTAACCGTTTTTATGAAAATTCATGTTTTCTTTAAATTAATATTTTTTCTGAAAATTTAACAACTCGAGTTCTGGTTAAAAATTTATCTTCAAAGTTTAAAATTCGTCTGATTTGGTAGAAAATTAAACTTTTTAGTCGAAAATTTATTTGCTTTAGTAGAAACTTGAACTTTTTTGATGAAAATTCTTGTTTTTTGTTTCTTAAAAATTAATTGTTTAACTGAAAATTTAACAATTCCATTTCTGGTTGAAAATTTATCTTTATAAGTTGAAAATTCATCTTTTTGGTCGAAAATTTATTTTATTTAGTAGTCAATTTAACTGTTTTGGTGAAAATTCGTATTTTTTGGTCTGTTAAAAATTACTTTTTTAACGAAAAATTAAAAAATTCCATTTCTGGTTAAAAATTGCGATTTTTTATTTAAAAATTCGCCTGTTTGTTTAAAAATTCATCTTCTTCATGGAAAATTCGTCTTTGTGGTCTAAAATTGATTTATTTCGTTAAAAATCAAACTATTTCGTTTTTATTGTTGAAAATTAATTCTTTCTGATTAAAGATTTGACTATACTGTTTTTGGTCATTTTTCTTTATCCTTTTCAATTGAAATTTCAACAATTTTTGGGAAATTTATAATTCACCTATTTGGCTAAAAATTGATTTTTCTATATTGTTATAAATTAAACTATTTTGTTGAAAATTCCTTTTTTTAAATTTGTCTGTTTTGGTAGAAAATTATTCTTTTTGGTAAACAATTGAACGATTTTAATGAAAATGCGGGTTTTTTAGTTTGTTAAAAATTAATTTTTTTAAAGAAAAATGTAAAAGTTCCATTTTTAACTGAAAATTGATCTTTTTTACTTAAAAATTCGCCTCTTTTGTTTGAAAATTCATCTTTTTGGTGGGAAATTCGTCTTTTTGACTAAAATTGATTTATGTGGTTAAAAATGGAAATATTTCGTTTTATTTTTTGTTAAAACTTAATTTTTTTAATTGAAAATTTAACTATTATATTGATAATTAAACATTTGTTGGACATTTATTTATTTGGTTGAAAATTCAATTATTTGGTTAAAAAACAAAAAATTTGAAGTTGATAAATTATCTTTTTGGTCGTAAGTTTATTTCTTTGGTTACAAATTGAACTATATCGTTCGAAATTCGTTTTTTTTGTAGAAAGTTCATTTTTTAAATTGAAGATTTAACTATAGATAATTAATCGTTTAATGCTGAAAATTCAGGTATTTGATTAAAAATTGATTTTTTTAGTCGAAGATTCAACTATTTGATTAAAAGTTGAATTAATTTGTTAAAAATTATTTTTGTTTTGTTAAAAATTCGTATATATAGTTGAAAATTTAACTATTTCGTTGAATATTTCATTTTTGGGTTGAAAATAAAATTTCTTAACTGAAAATTGAACTACTACACTTATTTTTAAAAATTGGTCTTTTTGATAGATACGTTATCTTTTAATGCTGAAATTTTAATTAGTTCCTTAAAAATTAATTTTTCATGTGAAGATTCAATAATTTGCTTGAAAGTTGAATTAATTTGTTAAAAATTAATTTTTGGGGTCGAAATTTCATATATATAGTTACAAATTTAACTATCTTCTTAAAAATTTCATTTATTTTATTGAAAAAAAGTTTTTGTTTTAACATTTAATTTTGTTTAAATAAATTTTGACCTGAAAATTTAACTATTCTATTTTTTTTTGAAAATTCATGAGTTGTGTCGAAAATTCTTCTTTTTTGTAGAAAATTATTTTACCATTTGATTAAACTAAACTATTTTGTTGAAAATTCCTTTTTTCTTATTGAAAATACATATTTTGTAGTTGAAAATTTAACTGTTTGGTTGAAAATTCACGCATTTTGTGGAAAAATCGTCTTTTTAGTAGAAAATTAATCTTTTTGGTTGAGAATTCAGCTATTTCGTTGGAAATGCAATACTTTCGAATAAAAAATACTTGAATTTTCAATCGAAGGAGATCAATTTTGAACCAAATAAAATTAAATGTTTAGATTTTTAGTAAAAAAACAATTAAATTTTCATCTTAACTGATGAATTTTTAACTAAAATTATGATACTCAACTGGAATAGTTGAATATTAAACAAAAAAGTTAGTTGTTAACTAAAACAATGAATCTTTATCTGAAATAGTTGAACATTCAAGAACAAAATAATTTTTACTAAAAAAGATATTTTCAACTAAAAAAAAAAAAAATAAACTGAATAATTTTTTAATCAAAATGATGAATCTCCAATTAAAAAATTAATTTTCAACAAAAGATTTTATTTTTTAAACGAATAATTTGACTTCCGTGTTAATTTTTAACTTAAAAGATTAATTTTCAACTAAAATAATGAATATCTAATTGGAGCACTTGAATTCTCAACTAGAAATTAACTCTAAAAGAATACAAAAATTTTCCACCAAAAAATTCGTTTTTTTAAACAAATACGTAAATTTTCAACGAAATTAATAAATTTTCAATGAAAAAAGATAAAGTAACATTCAAAATTGTTGAATTTTGAAGTAGGAAAATTCAATTTTTAACAAATAAGATTAATTTTCTACCAAAAATTTGCATTTTCCACAAATTACGTGAGTTTTAAAAACATAATTTAATTTTTAAATAAAATAATACATCATTATTAAAAAAAAATGAATTCCAACAAATTAGTTGAATTTTTCACGATAAAAATATAATATTTCAGCCAAAAATCGAAAATTGGAATTTTTTGTTAAAAATTTAATTCTTAACAACATCAAAATCGGATCTTCAGAAAATAGTTAAATTTTTGGTAAAATAGTTCCTTTTCATCCAAAGAAAGAACAAGTTTTCGTGTCTATTTTTAACCTGAAAAATGAATTTTAAACTAAAATGGTAAATATTTAACTAGCATATCTGAATTTTAAACTAAAAGGAATATTTTTTTAAATTTATTTATTTATTTTAAAATTTATTTATGAAATTTATTTGTCAGGTAAAAAATTAAACTATTTTTTTAATTATTGTTTTATTTGTTAAAAATGAATTTTCTAAAATAAAATTTAACAATTTCATTTTTTCTTAAAAGTTCTTAAATGGTGTGGAAAATTCGTCTTTTTGTAAATGATTAATCTTTTAATGCTGAAAATTCAGCTTTTTGGTTAAAAATTATTTTTTCAGATGAAGATTTAAGTATTTAGTTGAAATTTGAACTAATTTGTTAAAAATTATTATTTTTTTGGTTGAAAATTTCTTTATAAAGTTAAAAATCCAACTATTTAATTTTTTCTTGAAAATTTGTCTTTTTGAAGACTGAAAATTCAAGTATTTGGTTAAAACTTTTTTTTCAGTTGGAGATTCAGTTATTTGATTGAAAATTGAACTACTTTGTTAACAAAATATTTTTTTGTTTTGAAAATTTGTTTCTATAATTAAAAATTTAACTATTCCATTTTTTCTTGAAAATTTGTCTTTTTTGTGGATAATTGATCTTTCAATGCTAAAAATTCAAGTGTTTGGTTAAAAATATTTTTTGAGTTGAAGATTCAAGTATTTAGTTGGAAGTTGAATTAATTTGTTAAAAATTAAAGTTTTTTCTAGAAAATTCGTATATTTAGTTAAAAATTTAACTATTTTGTTAAAAATTTACTTTTGTATTTAAAATATATTTTTTAAACTGAAAGTTGAAAGTTGGTTTGATTGAAAGTTGGATATTTTTAAGTGAAAAAATCTACTATTTTTTAAATTAATTCACTTATTTAATTGAAGAATTGTTTTTGAAAATTTGTTCATGTAGTTAAAAATTTAACTATTCCATTTTTTCTTGAAAATTTGTCTTTTTTGTGAATAATTGATCTTTCAATGCTAAAAAATCAAGTGTTTGGTTAAAAATTATTTTTTGAGTTGAAGAACTAAAAATATAATTATTATATATTTGGATAAAATTTGATCTTTTTAAGTGAAAAAAATATTCTATTTTTAAAATTGATTCACTTCTTTACCCGAAAATTTAATATTTTCATTTCTGGTTAAAAATTAACCTTTTTTTTAAGTTGAAAATTCATCTGTTTTGGTAGAAAATTAAACTTCTTGATAAATAATTTATCTTTTTGGACGAAAGTTTATCTCTTTGGTTAAAAATTGAACTATTTTGATCGAAATTAGTTTTTTTTTGTTGTTTAAAATTAATTTTTTTCACTAAAAACTTAACTGATTAATTAATCGAAGTATTTGTTTTGTTTGAACTATTTTGTTGAATATTCGTTTTTTTGTTGTTGAAAATTTATCTTTTTGGTAGAAAATAAATTTTCTTGGTTAGAAATTCATTTATTTTGTTGAAAATGCAATACTTTTACTTAAAAAATTAGAAATATGAAGCGTTTCACTGTGAATTTGAGAATTTAAGTATTTGGTTAAAAATAATTTTTTCAGTTGAAGATTCAAGTATTTAGTTGAAAGTTGAACTAATTTGTTAAAAATTATTTATTTTGTTTTGTTGAAAATTGGTTTATATAGTTAAAAGTGTAAGTATTCCATTCTTTCTTAAAAATTTGTCTTTTCTTAGATGATCGTTTAATGCTGAAAATTAAAGTATTTGGTTAAAAATGATTTTTTTAGTTGAATATTCAAATATTTGTTTGAAAGTTGAAATATTTTGTCAAAAATTCATTTTTTTTGTTTGTTTTAAATTCGTATATATTGTTAGAAATTGAACTATTCCATTTTTTCTTGAAAATTTGTCTTTTTGAAGACTGAAAATCCAAGTATTTGGTTAAAAATTATTTGTTCAGTTGAAGATTCAAATATTTAATCGAAAGTTGAACTAATTTTTCAAAAATCGTTTTTTTTATTTGTTGAAAATTGGTTTATATAGTTAAAAATTTAAGTATTCCATTTTTTCTTTAAAATTTGTCTTTTTGGTAGATGATCTTTTAATGTTGAAAATTCAAGTATTTGGTTAAAAATCGATTTTTCAGTTGAATATTCAACGATTTAATTGAAAGTTGAACTGCTTTGTTAAAAATTAATTTTGTTTGATTAAAAATTCGCATATTCAGTTAAAAATTTAACTATTCCATTTTTTCTTGAAAATTTGTCTTTTTAGTGGATATTTTAATGATAAAAATTCAAGTATTTGGTTAAGAATTCTTTTTTCAGTTGAATATACAACTATTTCATTGAAAGTTGAACTACTTTGTTAAAAATTAATTTTGTTTGGTTAAAAATTTGCATACATAGTTAAAAATTGAACTTTTCCATCTTTTCTTGAAAATGTCTTTTTTTTTTATGTAGATAAAAAATTTAACTACTTGGTTAAAAATTATTTTTTCAGTTGCAGATTCAAATATTTAGTGGAAAGTTTAACTAATTTGTTAAAAATTATTATTTTTCAATTTGAAAATTAGTATATATAGTTGAAAAATTTAACTGTAATTGAAAATTTGTTTATATAATTAAAAATTGAACCATTCCATTTTTTCTTAAAAATTTGTCTTTTCGGTAGGTTCTTTTAATGCTGAAAATTCAAGTATTTGGTTAAAAATTCTATTATCAGTTGAATATTCAACTATTTGTTTGAAAGTGGAACTAATGTGTTAAAAATTAATTTTGTTTGGTTAAAAATTCGTATGTTTAGTTAAAAGTTGAATTTTCCCATTTTTTCTTGAAAATGTGTCTTTGGTAGATAATTGATCTTGAAATGCTGAAAATTCAACCACTTGGTTTAAAATTATTTTTACAGTTGAAGATTCAAGTATTTAGTTAAAAGTTGAACTAATTTAATAAAAATTATTATTTTTTTGGTTGGAAATTAATTTATATAGTTGAAAATTCAACTATTCCATTTTTTCTTGAAAATTTTTCTTTTTGAAGACTGAAAATTCAAGTATTTGGTTAAAACTTTTTTTTCAGTTAAAGATTCAAGTATTTAGTTGAAAGTGGAACTTATTTTCTAAAAAAAATTTTTTCTTTGGTTGAAAATTTGTGTATATTAAAAATTTAACTATTCCATTTTTTATTGAAAATTTGTCTTTTTTGTAAATAATTATTCTTTTGTGCTAAAAATTCAACTACTTGGTTAAAAATTATTTTTTCATTTGAAGAATCAAGTATTTAGTTGAAAGTTGAACTAATTTTGTTATAAATTTTTTTTTTTAAATTTGTTTTTTATAGTTAAAAATTTAACTGTTCCATTTTTTCATAAAAAATGTCTTTTTGGTAGATAATAGATCTTTTAATGCTGAAAATTCAAGTATTTGGTTAAGAATTCTTTTTTCAGTCGAAAATGTAAGTATTTAGTGGAATTTTGAACTAATCTGTTAACAATTATTATTTTTTTGGTTGAAAATTAGTATATATAGTTAAAAATTCAACTATTCCATTTTTTCTGGAAAATTTGTCTTTTTGAAGATTGAAAATTCAAGTATTTGGGTTAAAAATTATTGATATTATTTTTTTTTTTTAGAATTTTTTTCATATAGCTAGAAATTCAACTATCCATGTTTATTGAAAGTTTGTCTTTTTGGTAGATAATCGGTCGTTTAATGCTGAAAATTCTACTACTTGGTTAAAAATTATTGTTTCATTTGAAGAATCAAGTATTTAGTTGAAAGTTGAACTAATTTTGTTACAAATTATTATTTTTTTGTTGAAAATTTGTTTTTTATAGTTAAAAATTTAACTGTTCCATTTTTTCAAAAAAAAGTGCCTTTTTGGTCGATAATTGATCTTTTAATGCTGAAAATTCAAGTATTTGGTTAAGAATTCTTTTTTCAGTCGAAGATTTATGTATTTAGTGGTAAGTTAAACTAATTTGTTAACAATTATTATTTTTTTGGTTGAAAATTTGTTTATGTAGTTAAAAAATCAACTATATCATTTTTTCTGGAAAATTTGTCTTTTTGAAGATTGAAAATTCAGGTATTTGGGTTAAAAATTATTGATATTTTTTTTTAGAATTTTTTTCATATAGCTAAAAATTCAACTATCCATTTTCTATTGAAAGTTTGTCTTTTCGGTTGATAATTGGTCTTTTAATGCTGAAAATTCAAGTATTTGGTTAAAAATTCTATTTTCAGTTGAATATTCATCTATTTGTTTGAAAGTGGAACTAATTTGTTAAAAATTAATTTTGTTCGGTTAAAAGTTCGTATGTGTAGTTAAAAATTGAATTCTTCCATTTTTTCTTGAAAATGTGTCTTTGGTAGATAATTGATCCTTAAATGCTGAAAATTCAACCACTCGGTTAAGAATGATTTTTACAGTTGAAGATTCAAGTATTTAGTTGAAAGTTGAACTAATTTCATAAAAATTATTATTTTTTTGGTTGAAAATTAATTTATATAGTCGAAAATTCAACTTTTCCATTTTTTCTTGAAAATTTGTATTTTTGAAGACTGAAAATTCAAGTATTTGATTAAAAATGATTAATATATTTTTTTTGTTGAATTTTTGTCATATATTTAAAAATTTAACTATTCCATTTTTTATTGAAAATTTGTCTTTTTTGTGGATAATTATTCTTTTAATTCTGAAAATTCACCTACTTGCTTAAAAATTATTTTTTCATTTGAGGAATCAAATTTTTAGTTGAAAGTTGAACTAATTTTGTCACAAATTATTATTTTAAAAAAATAATTTTTTTTATAGTTAAAAATTTAACCATTCTATTTTTTCATAAAAAATTGTCTTTTTGGTAGATAATTGATCTTTTTATGCTGAAAATTGAAGTATTTGGTTAAGAATTCTTTTTTCAGTTGAAGATTTAAGTATTTAGTTAAAAGTTGAAATAATTTATTAAAAATTATTATTTTGTTGGTTGATGAAAAATATAATAATATATTATAGATGCAACCCGGCTGGTTTAACTTCCGAGGACCTGATTACCAACTTTACAAATTTCACCAGCTTGGAGAGGCTGGACCTTAGCAAAATGAAAATAGTTAACGACGATTTGCTTAGCGCTGTGGGAGCAAATTGTCCGAAACTTAGTGTGCTTGTAATTAACGGTAAGCTCTCAAACTACAATTATTTATCAATAATAACAGGCTGTCTCCAAGTTCTTCTTTTTTTAAATATATATATATATATATATATATATATAAATTTTATAAACAACTGGAATTTTTTAATTTTTGGAACACTTTTGTGATCACTGTAAATCCTTAAATATCTCTTGAAATCTCTCTATAGACATCATTTCAAATCTTAGAAATATTATTTTATTTTTAAATATTTTCAAAATGTTCAATATATATAAATTCTCGTTTGTAAAAGTCCAGGTTTGTATTTAAAAATCTATTTTTATGGATGTATTGAAATCTTTCTGAAATCTTCTAAACTATTTTTAAATATTTGGAAATCTGAAATTTTAATGTTATCTTTGAAATATCTCGGAAATTTTTGCAGAGTCTTCGAAATCTTTAAGAATCCTTTTTGAATATTTTGAAATCTTTGTAATTTTTATGAAGTCGTTTGAAATCTTTTGAAGTGTTTTTAAAATCTTTTTAATCTTTCTGAAACTTTTAAAATCTTTTCGTAATCTGAGAAATTTTCCGAAATATTTTTGGATTTTATTGAAATCTTTTTAAAAGTTCCTCAATTTTTTAAAATGTTTTATGAAATCTTATGAATCTTCTTAAATATATTTTAATATTTTAAAATCTTTGAAACCGTTGTGAAATATATTTAAATCTTTTGAAATTTATTTATAATCTTTTAAATCTTTCTGAAATTTGTTTAATCTTTTTGAAATCTTCTGAAGTATTTCTGAATATTTTGGAATCTTTGTAAAATCTTTTAAATTTCTCTGTAATTTTTTTAAATGTTTTGATATATTTGTGGGATCTTTGGGAAATCTATTGACATTTTTCGAAATATTCGTGAAATATTTTAAGTCTCTTTGAAAATTTTCAAATCTTTTTAAAATCATAGAAATTTTCTCAAATATTTCTGAATATGTGGAAATCTTTGTGATATTTTTTGTGAAATCTTTTTAAATCTTCCAAATCTATTAAAAATTTTTGAAATCGTTCTGAAATGTTTTAAAAGTTTGCGAAGTCTTAGAAATTTTCTGAAATATTTTTGAATATTTTGAAGTGTTTGTAAAATCTTCTGAAATCGTTGAAAACTCTATTGAAATCTTTGGAAATCATCGTAAAATCTGTTGAATTTTTTGTATCTCTTTAATCTTTCTGAAACTTCTCAAAAATCTGCAGTCTTAGAAATTTTAGTAAAAAATGTATCATTTTAGTTGAAAGTCAACTATTTGGTTAAAAATACGTTTGTATTTTTGGTTTTAATTAATGTTTGTAACTGCAAATTTAATTTTTATTTTTGGTTGATCAAATTTTTTAAGTTGAAAACTATACTTTTTGGTTGAAAGTTTGTCTTTTTTTTTTGTAGAAAATTAATCTACTTGTCTGGAAATTCATATTTTTTGCTGAAAATTAAAGTATTTGATTGGATTTTTTTTAGTTACAAATTTGTGTTTATTTTGGTCAAAAATTAATTATTTTAACTGACAATTTATCTGTTTTCTTTTTGGTTTTTTTTATGTTACCTGAAAATTAAACATTTTGATTGCAAATTTGTATTTTTTGATAAAAAATTAATTTCCTCGGTTAAAAATTCATCATTTTAGTTGCAAATTTATCACTTTCATTTAAAATTGAACTATTAGATTAAAAATCCATTTTTGTTTTCAGTTAAAAATTAATGTTTTAACTGAACATTTAGCTATTTTATTTTTGATTTAAAATTGTTTTTTAAATTTAAAATTAAACTTTTTGGTTGAAAATATTTTTTTTTGTAGATAATTAATCTCCTTGGTTTTTTATTTCTTAATTAAACTTTTTATTTGAAAATTCTTATTTTTTGTAGGAAATTAATCTCGGTGGTTTTAAATTCATATTTTGGGTTGAAAATTAATTTTAGTTAAAAATTTCTCATCTGGGTTGAAAATTGAACTATTTTGTTGAAAACTTGTTTTTATTTTTTTGGTTGACACTTTTTTTAAATTGAAATTTAAAAATATTTGGTTTAAAATTCGTATTTTTTGGTTGAAAATTTATTTTAGTTGAAAACTAAAACACTTTGATGTTGAAAATTTTGGATAAAAAGGATTTTATTAAATTTAAAATATTGTTTCAGTCTAAAATATTCCATTTTTATCCATTCAATTTGAAGTTTTTAATAAAAAAAAAAAATTAATTATGGAATATTTAGCAATATTTAAATTTTTATTTAAGACAAGTAAATTGAAATCAAATATTTAAAAGTAAAGAATCTTTAACTGAATCGTTTGACATAGAAAACCTGGAATCTTTAAAATTTCGAAGAACCTTTAAAATTTGAACTTAACAATTTTAATGGCTGTATTTAAAAAATGCTTAATTTGCAATTGAAATATTTAAAATTTGATGTTTAATTTACAAATGAACATTTGTAGAAAAAATTGAAGCAATTTTAAGAGATATTTAGGCGTTTTAAAGAGATAAAAAATTATCATGCAAATTTTAGAATGTTTTCTGAAAATCTTCCAGAATCTTTTTTGAAAATTTTGTTTAAATCTTTGAAAAACTTTTTAAATATTCTCTTCAAATAATGTTTCAAAATGAAAAGTTATTATTAATTTTCCTAGGAATCTTAAGAAAATGTTTTTATTTTTTTGAAGCCTTTCACAATTCTTGAAAAGAATCTAATTTTTTGTTTAAAATCTACGAAAATCTACATTTTGTTTTATATTAGGATATCATTTGAAGTTTTATGCGTCCAAATTTTAAAGAGATTTTCTAAAATTTGCAGGATTTTCTGAAAATTGTAGAAAAAATTCATTTCTCAAGATTTTGAAATGAAATTTTGAAGCTTTCCAAGGATATTTAAACTATTGAAAAAGAAAATTTTTCAATATTTGATGTTTCTAGCTTAAAATTCTTTAAAATTATATCATTTTTAAAATTCTAAAGTTGATGGATTGATTGATTTTTTAATTTAGGGCATTGAAAATGATAACGTGGATTTATATTTTTTTATATTGAAAAATGTTAGTACCTTCAATTTTATATGCGTAAATTATTGAGCATTTGAATAAAAAAATTTTTAATTAAAATTTTTTAAATTTAAATTTGAAAAGTTCAAAATTTAACAGTTCCATTTTGAGTGCTTTCATTTATTTTTTAAAATTAAAAATTAAAATATTTGGCTGACAATTCATCTTTTTGGTTAAAAATTAATTTTAGTTGAAAGTTTGTTTGTATTTTTTGGTTGACATTTTTAAAAATTAAAATATTTAGCTGAAAATTCGTTTTTTAGCTAGAAAATGAATTGGGTTGATTGAAATTCATGTATTATTTTTTGTTCATCTTTTTTTTTTGTATAAAATTAATCTCCTTCGTTTAAAAATTCATCATTTTGGTTGAAAATTATTCAAAATATTCACTCAATTTCAAGTATAAGAATCTAAAGTAAAACCCTGGAATTGAGAATTTTTTCCAGAATTTGAGTTTTTGACATCCTCGATAATTATAAAGATTTTCAGGCTGTGATGTTGTAACAGACACCGGAATCGAATTATTTAATTTTTTTATTTCTGGTTGAACAATTTT
>NC_046661.1:144792983-144794802 GCF_010883055.1 Belonocnema kinseyi | reverse complement strand
CTCCCTGGTTGGAAATTCATCATTTTGGTTGAAAATTATTCAAAATATTCACTCAATTTCAAGTATAAGAATCTAAAATAAAAACCTGGAATTAAGAATTTTTTTCTAGAATTTGAATTTTTGACATCCTCGATAATTATAAAATTTTTCAGGCTGTGATGTTGTAACAGACACCGGAATCGGAGGAATTGCCCTCTTACCGGAACTAAAACATCTGTCAATGTCCGACATTCCCAAAGTCACGGGCAGTAATTTCGAAACAGTCTCGAGTCTGAAAACTCTTTACTGTGCTCGATGCACTTCTCTCCAAGAAGAAGGCCTAACCCAATTAATTTTAAATTCCCACGATCTCGAGCAATTGGACATCCAAATGTGCAAGTTAATAGCAAACTCTCTTTTTGAGACTGCCCTCGAGGCGGTTAAAACTCGAACTAATAGTGTAAAATTAAAAATTTTCGCCAAAGGCTCCTCCCTCGAGCTTGGCAAACTCGAGAGCGAGTCCGAACTTCTCGAAATTTTGATGGAACGAAGGTTTGAAGAACGAGACTCGTTCATTGACGGTGAGCTGGGAACGGAAGAAACGAAAATCAGTGGCGATCTTCGATTTCGAGACTTTCGAGGTATCATTTTCGAGAGTACGACGACCGAAAAAGACAAAGAAGACTGAAGTTTACTGAAGTTGATTAGGTTTACTTCAAACTCCCCGAGTACCTGGTAGATTCAATAGACCTGCAAAAAAAAAAAAAAAATAGAGAGAAAAAAGAGAAAAGAAAAGAAAAAAGAAAGAAAAATTCACGCAAATCAATGCTAAAAGCTGCTTTAAGCCCGAATAATAACAGTATGAGTAATAATAATTAATCCGAGACCTGACAATGAAATGATTGAAAATCCGCGCTGGAAGGGAAGTACAAAAATATAAAAATTTGCTTAATTTGATGGATTATCATATTGATGAAATTGGAAAAATGTTTTGTGTTTGAAAATCTTTGGCCGAATTGCAGGAACCGAAAAATGGTATTTTTTCAGTTTTTCTACTTTTAGTTTAATCATAGATTTTGTGTATTTAATTTTAGTTGTGGTCACGGATTTTGGCGAGAGAAGATTGTACTGAGATTTTTCTTTTCAGTTCCCTAGTCTTTTGTTTTTGGAATTAAAGGCGATCGACCGTTACGTTGTAAATAATATAAGATTATATTAAACACGTTTGTCTTGAGATTCTGTGCTAGGGATAAGAGCAATTTTGTATTTTTGTATGGATAAATAAATTTTGTTGAAGAACGAGTTAACGTTTCCTCCAGTTATTTAATTTATGATGACAACTCAACATAAATATTCCGAAATTCAATTTCAAAATATGTATAAATTTCCGGAATTCTTGGGGATTTATGCTAATTTTACAGGTAAATATAGTAAATTAATAAAAATTCAACTTGAAACATTTTTATAAATTTCCGGAAATTTATAACATTTCTGGTAATATTACAGGTTATTTATGGTAACTTAAGATCAATAATACAAAAATTAAATTTCAAAAGCTCTAAATTTAAGGAAGTTTTCGTTCATTTATGGTAAATTTACAGGTGAATATGGTAACTTACCATAAATTACCAAAAATTCAATTTTAAACCTGTTTATAAATTTCCGTAAATTAAATTTTATTTTAATATTGCGGGTAATTTATGGTAACTTCAAATAAATTGTATAAAATTCAATTTCGAAATATCTATAAATTTCTGGAATGTTGGGTGATTTATGGTTATTTTACAGGTAAATATAGTAAATTACCAAAAATTCAACTTGAAACATTTTTATAAATTTC
>NC_046661.1:144783259-144792883 GCF_010883055.1 Belonocnema kinseyi | reverse complement strand
AAAATACCAAAAATTAAACTTTTTACAACAGTTTAAAAACTTTGGGGTCCAAAAGACCCCAAGTGTCAGCTACGTTATTCTTTGGAGGTGTGTCATTTAAGGGTTAAGATAAATGATACGGAATCAAATTTTAAAATGTCTAAATTAATGGAAATTTTCGTTCATTTATGGTAAATTTTCAGGTGAATATGGTAACTTACCATAAATTTCCAAAAATTCAATCTTAAACCTGTTTATAAATTTCCGTAAATTAAATTTTATTTTAATATTGCGGGTAATTTATGGTAACTTAACATAAATTTCCGGAACTTTATTAAATTTTCGGGTAATATTACAGGTAATTTACGGTAACTTAAGATGAATGACATAAAATGAAATTTAAATATCTAAATTTACGGAAATTTTCGGTCGTTTATGGCTATTTTACAGGCAAGTATGGTAACCCACCATAAATAAACTAAAATTCAATTTTAAATATTTTTATAAATTTCTACAAACGTATGCAATTTTTTAGTAATTTATGGTAATTTTATGAGTAAATATGCGAACTTACTATAAATAACTCAATATTTAACCTTAACCCGTTTTATAAATTGCCGAGAATTTATGAAATTGTGTGGTAATATTACGGGTAATTTATGGTAACTTAACATAAATTAAGCAAAATTCAATTAAAAAATATCTATAAATATCCGCAAGTTTATGGAAATTTTCGGTGATTTATGATAATTTTACAGGTAAATATAGTAAACTAACAAAAAATAAACTTTAAACATTTTGATACATTTCCGGAACTTTATTAAATTTTCGGTTAATATTACAGGTTATTAATGGTAACTTAGAATAAATGACCCAAAATTAAATTTGAAAATGTATAAATTAATGGAAATTTTCGGTAATTTATGATTATTTTACAGGTAAATATGATACCATAAATTAACAAAAATTAAATTTCAAAATATTTGTATAAATTTCCGATATTTGATGGAAATTTTCAGTCATTTATGGTAACTATACAGGTAAGTATGGTAACTTACTATAAATAATCTAAAATTCAACTTTAAACCTTTTTATAAATTTTCGGGAACTTATAAAATTGTGTGTTAATATTACAGGTAATTTATGGTAACTTAACATAAATTTCCAAAATTCAATTAGAAAATATCTATAAATGTTCGGAAATTTGTGGAAATTTGAGGTTTTTTATGTTAATTTTACAGGAAAATATAGTAAATAAACTAAAATTCAATTAAAAACATTTCGATCAATTTCCGGATATTTATGAAATTTGCTGGTAATATTACTGGTAATTTATGGTAACTTACGATAAATGTTCTGAAATGAAATTTTACAGGTAAATATGGCAACTTACTATAAATAACCCATAATTCAGCTCTAAACCTTTTTCATAAATTTCCGGGAATTTTTGCAATTTTGTGCAAATATTACGGGTAATTTATGGTAACTTATGTTAATAAATTGCCCAAAATCCAGTTTAAAAATACCTATAAATTTCCACAAATTTATGTACATTTTCAACGATTTATGATAATTTTATAGATAGATACAGTAAATTACCAAAAATTCAACTTTAAACGCGCGGTGTGTAAAAATTACTCCAAACCATTTTTGAGCTTAAAATAAGCGTACTAAATTCGATAAGATGGTCCATGCGACGACATTTACCAGTAGTTGACATGACTAACTGAAGATAAAATAGGTAAGCATAGAGCGTCAGGCAGCTGTGTCCGCCGGGCAGTCGCTCAAAGTAGACTCCAAAAATGGTGTGTCCTTTTGCAAAATAAATATCTTTTTTAGAAGCATCAATAGCACATTAAATTTTTCAGGAAGTATAGTATCTCAAGCATGTACCCATACATTTTTAGCTAAAAATAATAAAAATTACGCGACTTACGATATTTTAAGTGAAAACACTGACTTTTTCCCTTTTTTTTCAAAATATTTTTTAAAAATTAATTTAATTTAATTAAATCGCTATAAAACCGATTTGACTTTGAAAAACATACCCTAAACTACATTAGATTATTTTTGTGTGCAAAAATATTAGATACAGGTTGCGCAAAACTCATTTGAACGCGTTGGGGTCTTAATTATCCAGTGTGCCAATTACGTATATTTGTACAAACAGTCCTATTTAAGAGTTCATAATATTGATAAATTTCCGCACATTTATGGAAATTGTTAGTGATTAAGGTGATTTTACAGGTAAATATAGAAAATTACCAAAAGTTCAATTTTAAACATTTTTAAAAATGTCTGTAAATTTATGAAATTTTGTGGTAACATTACGAATAGTTTATGATAACTTAACATAAATTTTCAAAACTTCAATTCAAAAATATTTCTAAATTTCCGCAAATTTATGGGAATTTTCGGTGACTCCTGTTAATTTTACAGGTAAATTGAGTAAATAACCAAAAAATCAACTTTCAACATTTTTTCATTTCCGGAAGTTTATAGAATTTTCTGGTAATATTACAGGTTGTTTAAGACTTCAAAATAACGATTTTCATCATTTTGAAAGTGAATAAAAAAAATTTCAAAATGACACCCTTCTTTATTTGTATGCCGTTTGTTTTTTACTCGTCGATATTAATCTTATGTTTGACTAATTCAAACTTCTTAAACTCAAGTAAAAAATGTATATTAATCTACGAAATTGTTTATGATGATTGCACTAATTGTTTGGTCATTCATTGTAACTTAAGATAAATTATCCAAAATTCGATTTAAAAAGGTCTAAATTTCCGGAAATATATCGAAATGTTCGGTCATTTATAGTTATTTAACATGATAATATGGTGACTTACTATGATTTTATACATAATTTAATTTTAAACATTTGTATAAATTTCCGACAATTTATAAAATATTTTTGTAACTTCTTGTAATATTACAAGTAATTTGTGGTAAATTAAGATAAATTAGCAAAAATTCCAAAAAAAATGTCTATAAATCTCAAGAAATTTTCGGTCATTTGATCAGTTATATATACGGAGTAAAAAGTGAGACCCCGCTTCATAGGCGTCGGAAAGGGCTGATATCATGTATGATAACGAAATAGATGAACTTTCTAGTAAAGGACATCAGTTTTTCAAAAAATAGTTTAAAGTTTCAATCCAAGAAAGATACATTTTTAATCAAGAAGTACGACATTTCTATCAAAAAAGATGGATCTAAAAATCTCTAATAAAAAATAACTTTAAACAACAAAAAAATTAATTTTCAACAAAATTGTTAAACTTTTAACCAAAAAATTAATTTTATTTAAAAAAGACGAATTCCCAACTTATCTGATGTACGGAATAAAGTTTTAACTAAGCACTCAGAAAAATGTCTGTTCAAATCAATCAAAATTATGGTTAAATATGCCCTTACTATTTGATCTGGTTAAAGTAACCGGAATTCTGGTTAAATTAACCAGAAATCTGGATTAATCAATTTATCCAATAAAAAGAATATAATTTTTAACCAAGTGTTTAATTTACTACCAAATTGTTGAATTTTCAAGTCAGAAGATGAATTTTTTACCTAAAAAGATGAGTTTTCTTCAAACAAGTAGAATTTTTAATATCATAGTTCATTTTAATCGAAATACGGTGAACTTCTGCCTATTTTAACAGCCTTAAAATGTACACGTTTGAACATTATAAGGCTGGAGGTGCCCCGACCTCTATCGCGGCCTTCAGGTTATTTTTGTCATGCGACGTTCATTTTGCATGTGCCGAAAAGCGCGGGACTATTTGAAATCAATTAATACTATCAATAATAATATAGAGAAATATTTTAAATACATTTTCATGTTTAAAAAATGAATTGAATTGAATCAAAGAAATAGTTCATTTCTCTAAATAATTTATTATTAATGTAATATTTCAAGTTTATACTTTGTTATTTTAAAATGGACTCGCGGTTATCGGAACATGGGCAGTTGAAAAAAGCAGCGATCCGTTAGTCTGCATGCGTGTCAGTGTTTTTTTTTGACGTACAACATGACAAATACAACATTTCCTGGTAATAGTACAATTTTCAAAATAAAAATTTATGTAATATAATCAAAAAACGACTAAAATATTTCGCGAAGTTGTAAGTATTGTAGCATGGCATCATGGTCATGCTAGTATAGGTTCAAATTGAAGTAAACTAATCGGAATTTTAATCAAAAAACATAAATTTTCAACGAATTGTGTAAAAGTTGATATTTCAACCAAACAATTGCATTTTGAACCAAAAAGTATAAATTTTCAACCAAGAATATTACATTTTTATGAAGAAAAACTAATTTTCAACGACAAAATTAATTTAATTGAACCAAAAAATTGAACTCACAGCTAAAAAAGACCAATTTTTAACTCAATAGCTACATTTTTTACTGAAAAATATAAATTTTGAACCAAAAATAGAATAATTTAATAATCAGTTTAAAAAATGTTTTTTCTAAAAAGTGAAATTTAAACAAGGTAGTTAAATGTTTGATAAAAAGATGAATTTTTAACAATATTCCTGCATTTTCAACACTAGAATTAAATTTTCAACTAAATAATAGAATTTCTAACCAAACAAGATGAATTCCCAACAAAAAATGTAATCGTAGAATTTCTTATAAAAAAATGTACTTTTAACCTGAAAGCATAGTTTTGTTTTGTTTTTGGGCTTAAGTTCTATAAATGTTATCTAAGTTCGTAAGGCTATTTTTACTTATTACTCTTCCCTCACCTTGGTACCAGCCTTATAGTTTTTAACGCCCCTATTTAAAAAGTGATAACGTAAGTGATAAAAAAGTGATAAAAAGTGATAAAAAGTGATAACGTAATGATAACGTAAGTTACACGTAAGTGTAACTTTTTCTCTTATGACTACATCACTGGATATAAGAAATGAGTTAATTACTTTTAAGTATACACGAAGATTTGATATAATATAGATAAAGGCAAACAATTATATAGATAAACCGACAAACGCGGCATTTATTATACCCTCGCCACCAGTTACACACACTCTTCAGGACATTCTTCAAGAATTTGGATTTTCTATTTTAGGATAATGAGGACCATTGCTGCTAATTTCTTTATAATTGCATCAGTTTTCTTTCAATCTATTGGTAAGTAGAGTACACTAATAATTCAATAATTGGAGTAAAATTTTTAATTAGGTTTTATAGCAGGTAAAACTTGGCGAAAAATTGATTTTCAAACGTAGATGTTTAAAGTATAAGATAGTAGCGTTGAACTGCGTGTCAAATATTGAGTGCATGGAGTAGGGTGCGAGACATATGCGTCGCACTTCATGAAAAGTGCATCCTGACAAGAAGCCTTGCATTAAAAGTTATTACAAATTTTGAATGTCTAAAAATGTCTGTTCTGTTCTTCGCCAGATGTTACCTCGAATAAATCAAAAACACAATTTTCGTTTGAAGCACTATGACGGGCTTCAAAAGCATAAAATTTGAAAAATCGACTAGGGTTGTACACAAGAATGCATCTCTTTATCGTAAAAACGTTCACTTTGTAATAAAAATGTTTAAAAATTAATTTTTTCCCATTTTTATTCGAAAAACAGTTAATAAAAGTAGCGAAATGTTCTAAATTAAATAGGATACATTTTTTTTCTATTTATTGGTTGCTTTCTGGTATCTAAAACGATTCAACAAAATATTGTCGCCACGTGCAAGGCACGCAGTAGGGTACGAGACATATGCGTCGCACTTTATGAAAGGCGCATTGTTTAATACAAAAAATAAAAATTATAATGTTAAAAGTGTTAATAATATATTTTTAATCTTTGAAAAACTTGTATTATACATTTTATTCATAAATATTTTTAAAAATTTCAGAAAATTTGAAATAAATATCTCATAAAAAACTATGATAAATGAAAAGAGCCTTTAAATTATATCTTTGCAAATGTATCTTTTAGTCACATGAATATTTTATTGACTAATAAATATTGAATTCCAATATTATAATCAAAGGAAGAAGCTTTTACGTCATTTTGTATGCAAAAATTGTTCTTAAAATTGTGTAGAAAAGAATATTAAACTATATTTATCTTTAGCCAATATCTTTTTCTAAATCTGTTTATCATAATTACTCATGTGACTTTTTTATGATAAAATTTCAAGAAAGCATAAATTATATTAAAAAAAAATAGCATTTTTGAAAGTAAAACTTCGAAAGCTGCAAACTTGAGCAATATTTAAATCTCTAAATATCACAAGGAAAATTAAATAGTGTTTATGATAAAAGAATATTTAATTTATTTCTGTACAGGTTTTTTTACTATATTATAAAATTGAGAAATAGTCTAAAATAGAGTAAAACAATTAAGTCAAAAATTGTCAACCTGTGTAATTGTGTACCTCACCTTCAAGATCATTGAAGGTCAACTTTTGATATCGGCAATCGAAAGAACGTGAAATTTTACGTTAAAATATGCCTTGAGGTCCAAGGGCGACATGACCTCTAGAGGTCAAATAAAAGTCAAATTATGCTTGCAAGAAAATCGCGCATAATAAGTGGTTAGAAAAGAAGGTTCATGACAAGGTCAAATCCAAGGTAATCACTGGATTTCTCGTTGAAAGTTACATAAGACCTGACATTAATCATTTTTTTGATGACCAACCCTTTGAGATTTTCTGGGGTTCCTATACTTTTTCCTCACCCTGTATATAATTCTTTGTAGCAATGATCAATTGTTTTTTATGCAAGAGTAGTATTTCGCAAAAACGACTTTCTGATACTAATCTAACAAAAAAATATTAGGATATTTTTGATAAAAAAATTAATTTTGAAAAGCTGTAAAAATTCTGAAAAATAATTTCTTTACTTGATAATATCTCTCATATTTAAATCTCAAATTATAATTTCTACATTCATAATTAACTTTATTTTGCATGTTGCAATAGTACATCGTGTATTTACAATTTTATTAGGAATCCACTTGAATTTGGCTCTAGATGTGCGTCGCACGCACGAGCAACCTGCGCGCGCCTATGACGAGAGTATTATATGGGACTTCGCTGATTTGTCACGTAGCCACACTTGACCGTAAAAATCTTAAAATTTGAGAAATTATCTTCTAAATTCTTAAGGGCGGTTCTTACTTTGTTGGGCCGAAATGCGGCTGTTTTTTTGGGAATATTTTTTGAGGAAAGTATAAAATATAGGATGCTGAAATTTTCCACATTTTTTTGTCCATGCTTACTTATTGCAGTACTACAAAATTTGTTGGGTCGTTACATAAAAAAAGGGTGGGGGGGGGGCACTGATCAAAGGCGGGAGGTCGGCGGCGACTTTTCCCGCTGGTGAAAGATCTGTCCGCCGTAGAAAAAATCTGAGTTTTATAGCGCTTGCTCAATTTTTGTGCCTTGTGGGACTTCCACCAACACGGAAAACGTGATTTTGAGAAAAACGCGTTCAAAGTTTTTTTTAAAAAACGCAAAAAATTATGTTGAACTTTTGCGCTATAATTACATTTATTTATCATTTTGTATGTTTTCGGGGTCGCTGATTTCAAATCTGCCATCAAATTTGCAAAATGCATTTGTTTAAACAATTTTCATAAACAATTTTTTAAAACAAATTACAATTTTTGAATTATGCATATGCTTTCCATAGCTTTCGATATCACTGATTTCAAATCTGGTACTATTTTTGCAATAAAAAATTATTTAAACAATTTATTTAATAAAAACTATTGCAAAATCACTTTTTTCCAAGTCGCATATGATTTTCATAGTTAAAGCGGTCAGAAATCACGAATTTGACATCAGATTTACAACAATCATTTGTTTAAATAAAGTTCAGAAATCGAGAGTACTTACGCTTAGTCGGCTATGGCAGGTCCATACAAGCCACCTTCCGCATTCACGTGAAAAACAAGCCTAAAATTAGAACCGGTTTCGCCGCCGCAGAGCACCCGGCCGCTGCAGCCCAGCTCGTTCGACACCGATCCATTCAAATGCCCATAAATTTCAAAATTTTTGATATTTTGACTTGAAATTTTCCAGGTATATTTTTGAAAGACATATCTGTCCAAAAATGCAAAAAGAAAAAAAAACGATTTTTTTGACCTAACAAAGTAGGAACCCACCTTAATCATTTATTACACAGCTAGTGCAAAAATGTTTAAAATGTGCTGATATAAAAGTATAAAAAATATGATCGCAAATGATCCAAACGTTATGGATTTACGCAAACACGTGGAGATTACGTTCATATGATTTGCAGGACCATTATATAATTGTAGCACTTTCTCCTATAAAAAAATACATTTATGATAAATTACTTTCTCTTTTTTTAAATTTAAATGAAAATATTATGTATACCATCTAAAAACCAGAAATCTGTGCACGTACCATGCCCGCGCTGGCCCTCATGGTGTGCGAGTTACATGTCCCACATATGAAGACGCATGTGTCATCCCCTGTGCACGCTGTGCTAGAAAGTCGGCACGCGCGCGACGCACGTTCGGTGCACGTGCGTCGCACTGTGCGCTCGCTTTGTTATCTGGATAAGAACTTGGATATTATGCTGAAAAATCAAAGAAGTTCAAGTCGTTCAAGTTCTCGAAAACCATCGACGTGTAGAAATGGACCGATAATTCTGCGCGGAGCACGGAAATAGGTTTTAGAGAGATAAAACGTGTGTCACGCCCCCCTCTCACTCGCTCTCTCTCTCTCCCGAAATTTCGGTAAAAAGGCCACCACTTTTCGATATGAATAGCGGCACCTGGAAAAGGGGTTCTTTGTGCGAAAGTCTTGATATTTGTATAACTTTATAAACGTTCATTTTGCAAAAGTCAATTTGTGAAAATATTGCCTTATTCTTTTTTGATTCCTGTTACAAATCAATTAGTGAACTATTTTAGTAGATTAGCAAATTTCCACAAGTTGCATAGAATGACGTCTGTTACATGTTTAATTCTATGACTTTGCATGAATTCATACGAAGTGTTGAAAATCACTATGTTTAGAGTGTGTAAAAAAAGGACTCACGCTGTACATAGTAAAATTCCCCAGACTGGTAAAATTACCGACCGCGCATAAAATTCTATTCTTAAGGGCATGTGACACAGCTAAATACCTATATTACCGACGACAGTTTTTCAGTTCATTGAATGTTTTTTTGTACCTAAGAACTTTTTTTGTAAATAAAATATCGAGCTGAAACTTTGGAATATGTATTAGAGTACAATAAAGTACGTTTAGGTACTGCATTTTGGTAGGAACTTTACTGAAAATTATTTTATCTTTTTTCTATTCTATCTTTTTTTCATTTTTTGAACGTTCGAACTTTTTTTATACATAAAATATCGGTCTCAAACTTTGAGAAATGCAAGAGTCGAAAGAAAACTACGTTTGAGTTCAAAGCTTAATAATAAAAGATGTAAAAAAAAATATTTCAACAATCAATTTCAACGGCATTCGCCGGTAACGATGTACACGAAAATACGAACCCTTTAGAGCCTCGTCTAGTGGCCACCAGGTTTCGTATTTTCGTATACAAGGTTACCGGCTGATGCCGTTGGAATTGATTGTTGAAATATATTTTTTTACATCTTTTATTATTAAGCTTTGTAGTTAAACGTAGTTTTCTTTCGACT
>NC_046661.1:144782111-144783159 GCF_010883055.1 Belonocnema kinseyi | reverse complement strand
GAAGAGCATGCAGCGATGACAATAAAATTAGCAGATCGATTTAGTAAGGCTGTGACGATACCAGGTACACTCAAATATCATTCATTCGCTCCGAAAGCAAAGATACAGCTGGATCTGAAACGATTTTCCTATGAGGAGAAAAGTGAGGTTTTCCCGAAGCCTAAACGTAATCGAAAGTAGAATAGTACTCCAAGAAAGTGGAAAGCTGGTACGAAGAAGAGGCGAACAGCATAAAGAGGTTGTGTAGTGAGAGGCAAGGGGACTCACAAAAATCAAGCACCCCATAAAGTGAGAGGCGAGGGGACTCACTAAAATCAAGCACCCCAGAAAGTGAGAGGCGAGGGGACTCACTAAAATTAAGCACCCCGAATCATCTTGCAGATAAAAGGAGTCCAAAATCGCACTGTCACCTCCACGTGGTAGACTCTGGAAACTATAACTTGATAGGACTAAGGCTGACGACAGGCGTTAATTACTAATCCGTTAGTACTTTATTTACTCAAACACTTTATACGTGAGAAGTTGGTTGAATCATGTATTTGTTTTAAAAAATTGCAAGTGCAATAACCTATTATTGTCGGATAATAAATTATAATAGTGAGGAATCATTTTTCTTCAGAAAAATACTGTTCATTTTTAAGAAAGTGCTTTTTACTCAATATTTTATCATAATAACTTTAAAAATTTTTAACTTCTTCAAACTTACTGGTTAACATTACTGAATAGTTTTTTCCGATGACTTCATGCAATTTTGGATCAATTTGAGTAATACAAAAAAATGGCATACTTGAAAAGTGTTCCGCGGTATGCTGCTACATAACGCCCGAGTGCGAGCGCGAGGACTCCCTCTACAACCGGCTCTGTAACTCAATGAATTTCAATTTGTCCATTTTCTTATTAGACATTTTTCATAGTAAAAAAGTCAAGCTTTCTTTTGAGCCTATTAAAAAAAAAATCGTAGATGCCTAAATTGCGAAAAAAGTTAAATAAACAATTGATTTATTGAAAAAATGGTTTAAACAATTTTTTTTGTTATAAATAATAAAAT
>NC_046661.1:144778884-144782011 GCF_010883055.1 Belonocnema kinseyi | reverse complement strand
TTCCGCGGTATGCTGCCGCATAACGCCCGAGTGCGAGCGCGAGGACTCCCTCTACAACCGGCTCTGTAACTCAATGAATTTCAATTTGTCCATTTTCTTATTTGACATTTTTCATAATAAAAAAGTCAAGCTTTCTTTTGAGACTATTAAAAAAAAATCGTAGATGCCTAAATTGCGAAAAAAGTTAATTAAACAATTGATTTATTGAAAAAAATTGTTTAAACAATTTTTTTGTTATAAATAATAAAATAGGATGAAAGCGTGTAAAAAGCACTTTCCAAAACCTTCATAAAATTTTTAATCGCGCAATTAGAAAGGAAGTTACAGGCGTTTGAAACTACCCCTGCAGGCATTGGGGTTGAAAATTCAACCCCCCCCCCTCACTTGGGGAGGGTTGGTAATCCTGGTCTATAAGTTTGTGGATTAACTACTGTTGGGTAGGCGAACATATTTCCAGAATTTAGAGACAATCGAAAAACATGACTTTTTGAGTTGGGGCAGTTGAGGAATAATGCCCCATACAACATTATTTACAATAAAATCTTTGTACTATAAACGCAACAGCGATTGCATCTTCAACCCCCTTTGCCTTATTTGTATTATGAAAACGCCCGAATTTCTGCAGAATTTCGATTTCAAAATCTCAGGCCTCCACCTTTGTATAATAACGTGTTGCTTGCAGTCCAATTTTGTTTCAAATTTTCGACCTCAAACTCGTAATTCCATTCCAGCAAAGTGAGGGATACGAAAGACTGGATTTCAAATATTAAGTACTTTCAATAAAACATAAAACACGAGAACGGCTTTAAGCCACTTATTTCCAATTTTAAAATTTTTGCTATTTTCCAAGGTGACAAAATAATATACACTGGAACCTGGAATTAGTTACCCCGAATTTACTAATTCTTAAAAATAATGGTCCGCAATTTCGTAATAAGAGAGGAGTCTACGGGGTTGAGAGGGGCTTGCTCAACCATGCATGAAACATGAGCAGCTTAGTGACAAAGGGGCAGTAGATTTTCCTTAGTAAAGGCAAACTTTAAACATTTTCCGCGTGTATTATCCTCTTCCGTAAAACAAGGAACAAAGAAGAAAGATAATGGATGAGCGTTTAAAACCTGTCTAACCTCACGGAAAATTGTTTTCTGTATGTATTTAAAAAAAAGTAAAACCGTCTAAGTATAGTTTATAGACTCCTACCAATGAAAATATAAAGCAAATAAAAATATTAATTAAACTTACCTTGTTTTTCAGCAAACACTTCTGAAATACCGGCAACAGTTTTACGCACGAAGTGCTGTCTTTACTGTGAATCTTTTGAATTCAATTTCGTCTTCAGTACAGCACACTTCTAATCTCGTCAGTGATCCAGTAATATTAAACTGATTTTTTATCCCTTAATACTCTTCGGTTTAAACATTCCTAAAAACTTCGTTTTAACTAAATAATTCTGCGTTATCAACAGTGCGGTAATAAAAAAAGCTTTGGACTCGTACGCTCCGAAGCCATTGACAAGTACGAGAAAATTTCGTTTGGTGGCACCAAGTTTGTAGTGGGTGAACTTTTAAAATGATATTTACAATTTAAAACTTCAGCTTGAATATCAAGCAGTAACACAATTTTCATTCTTAATCCATTATATATTTTTTTTTTTTTTTTTGAGTTTACAATTTCTGTATTTAAGGGAAAATACCACTGTTAATATAACCAATATCTTTGATATAACTTTATACAGGGGAAAGTAGTAGTCTTCTGGAAAGTAGTGCCAAACAATGCTAAATATTTTTGAAAATTTTATAGAAACTTTACGATTTTTAAACTTTAATTTCTTTCTCAAAGTTTTCAGCAGCGTTATTATTGATAATTTAATAGTTTTAGATAATTGAAGTATCAATTTTGATTATTTTCTATCATTACCGATCTCATTTTTTTAAAAGTAATTATTCCAGAATATAAGGGAAAAGTAAATTATCAAAGGGAACTTTTACACGGAGATTGAATTTCACTCTTTTTTCGTGATTTCACGTTAAAGTTTAATTTTGCACTTTCTTCATACAATTTCACACAAAATGGAGAATTTCAAATTTAAATACTGTTTAGCTTTACGTTAATTTTGCAACATTACTCAATAACGAAAAGTTAATAATTAGAAATTTAAGGTTACATTCTCAAAAAAGATTTTTGCCGATTATGGTTATCTTTCCAAAATCTGTAAATTTAACTCGATAAACGTAGGTACTATTATTACCTACGACGTTTGTGGCATATTTACAACTCACTTAGCATCTACACCTACAGCGCCACGTAACAGAGCCGTAAGGCAAACGGATAAATCACTAGTCCTGGTAATAGTCTAGTCTAAAAAGTTGTATTATCCCTCGATCGCCGTGGTATTATTACCTTATCGAATACGGTAACTATAAAATTAAAATTCGTAAATTTCTTTTAATTTTTTATAGTGTGCATACACGAAAGTTTTTTTTCGAAAGAAAATAAAATAATAACAAAAGAACGCGATTCCGCGACGAGTTATTTGCAACTTCAATCTATTTCACATTACTGTACATTATAAAAAAAGGTTGTGGAATTTTAGTACGCGAAACGTATGTAAAAAGTGGACTTACGCGCAGCGACGTGACATTAGTATAGAAATGTCTAAAATTGTACAAAAGTGTAAAATTCTCAACTGAACTGAAATTTAATATGTGACGTTAAATAAAACAACGGAAAGTAGAAAATTTCTCCCAAATGTCAACCCAACCTCAAATACTTAAATCATTAAGATCATATTAAGAAAATATTTATAATTAGGCAAGCTTATATGGCAAAAAATATATAATTTAATGTCAGTCACTCGCATTTATGTTTTCGCCGAAAATAAGCAATAAAGTTCGTAAACTAAAATGTACGTTCGCTCGTAACATGCGAACAAACGAGCGAAAAAAGAGTTCTATCGCGAAAATTACACAAATGTGGAATATTATACGGACGAATCTAAAATCAATATAAAGTGAAGAAATTTTCGTTAAGGGCATATGACACAGCTAAATACCTATATTACCGACGACAGTTTTTCAGTTCACTGAATGTTTTTTTGAACCTAAGAACTTTTTTTGTAAATAAAATA
>NC_046661.1:144761760-144778784 GCF_010883055.1 Belonocnema kinseyi | reverse complement strand
GGATTAACTACTGTTGGGTAGGTGAACATATTCCCAGAATTTAGAGACAATCGAAAAACATGACTTTTTGAGTTGGGGCAGTTGAGGAATAATGCCCCATATGAAGGAAAAAGAAAAGATTAGAGTCGTTAGGAATATGTTACCGTAATTGGTAACTTTATGAATTACTTTAATTAATTATGAATTTTCTACAAACAGATTTGAGATACTCCTCCTTCTATGGCAAATGCTGTGGCGTACCCCACCTTAGCTCTTTTTGCTTAGTTAACTACATACTTTTTTCGTACTATTCAATGCACCATTAGTTATCATGATATCTTAATATTTAATTTATTCCTTACTGCAGAAAGTTTTCGCGAAGTAGAAAATGAACAGCCTGCACCAGGAGGAGAGGCTGTAGCAATAATTTCAATCTTCCCAACGAAAATCTGGTTGATATGAGATGGACGAAAAGTATAAGAAACTGATACATAAGGGCCGCAATACAGCTGCTCATTTTGGCTTAATTTATATTTAATCGGACATACCCTTCGCATACGGCATCTACACAGGAATTTTTGCAGCTTTGTCTATGCCAACATATCTGCGAGAAAAGGAAAGAGAGGAAAATCGCAAAAGTATGAAGCCAGAGCTTCGACATTATACAAGGCTCTGCAAAAAATTACCCTGCATTTATAATATAACCACTAATTTTTAGCCGTAAATGTTCAATAATATTCGTTTATGTATTCCGTTACTGTATATATGTGTTAAAAAGTCAAAGGAGAGTCATATGTGATAAGCCGCTGCAATCATTTCCCAAACATTCGGAAGTATTAATAATATAATCACTAATCTTCCGCCAAAAATTTTGAATAATATTCAATGCGATCAATAAAAATTAATTTAAAAAATAATAAAGCTTATTTTGACTTAATTATTTTTACCTTATTTTTCTTAATAGAGAATATAAGCGTTACAAGGCTAACTAAAAGTGATATTACAATAAGATGATATGTTCCAACCGTTTCCCAAACTTTTATAAGCCCGAATCCATTTCAAAGGCAGATTCTATATTTAAAGTCGCAGAATCTTTCGAGGGCGAATTATGTTACTTTTGAGAGGAAGTTAGATGATGTTTTTTCCGATTTGTTAAGAAAAAAATGTTCTACGTAGTTATGCGTATTTGAATTTTGTGCTTTGATTTTCGGCGGGTTTTCTGAAAATATTAAAAGTCAATTTTCTTAACAACAAAAAAGCACAAACTTAATGTTCTCGCCAATTTTTTTGTTGAATTTGTTCTTTCGTGAGGAAGGCTTATGCTAAATATATGTTTTGATCAAAGTTCGCACGTCTAAAAATGTTCTGTAAAAAAACTGATATTCTTTTGCAATATTTTGCAAATGAATTATGTATATTTGTACGCTTTTGACGTAGGTGAAGAAGTAATATTAAATCTCCCAAAATTGTACAATTTAGAATTATGATTAGTATAATTTACTACATTATTTTCTGGAGCAGAGTTACTAAGCAGAGTATCCAAGACCTTGAATAACTTAAGATTTGCTTAATTTACGTTTCTATTTTTTCACGCGTCTTGAGCGTGATGGAAGACAAAGAATTTTATATTTTATCTGCTATATGAATTGTTAGCTGGCAAAAAAGAAAACTTTCCATGTCATGTCGCAAATATGTTTGTACATTTTTTATTCGTCATGCAATGAGCTAATAAAGTGCAAAAAAATCGAAATACGTTTAATGGAAAAGCATTAATCGGGAGTAATTAAAAAATTAATTAATTGCGATTATCTCGAAAACGCACAATCTGCCGAAGACGTACCACACCGTTTCGGAATCAGGAGATCATTCTGCATACGAATAATTCAAAATATTTTGGCGACATATAAGATCCGACAGGACCCCAGTGGGCACAAAATTTGGCGACGTCTTTACGACATCTTTACGACAACTTTACTACATCCTATGACTTAGTTACGCTGTCGTAAAGACGCCTTAACGACATAGACATAGGATATCGTAAAGTTGTCGTAAAGAAAAGTTGTCGTTTGAAAATTCCCGTATTTTGTTGAAAATTTCTGTTTTTTGTTAGAAATATAAAATTTCTTCCTTAAAAATTCATCTTTTTGATTCCAACTTTTTGAATCCAAATATTTTGTTGCAAGTTTCTTTTTAGTTGGCGCACTGGGACTGCTGGGTATGACGTCTGGACTATGTTCAGTTTTGAAGAAAATACTAGTAGTCTTGCGCGCGGCACGGCGCGCGCCTATTTATCTTTTAATGAAAAAGAATAAACCAAAAGCCTATATTTTCTATTTTATGTTATAGATATTTAATTAATGTTACAAAATATTAGTATAAAATAACAGAAGGCACCAAGGGATAAGTTCTGTACCTGAAACTGCAATTAATCTTTTATAACAGGATTTTAACAAATTTTATATTCTTTGGTAGAAAATTAAATTGAAATGTTTTATTCCAAAAAAGCTTTTTTTATTAAAAATTAATTTACACTTAATATTGATGAATAGCATTTATCACAATTTTGTAACTCACGTTGATGATAATCATGTTCTTTAAATAATGAACTTTGCATCTTTAAACCACAATTCTTATAAATCAATTTAGCAAAATTTGTGCACGTGCATTATAATAATCAATTTCCTTATAGGTAGAAAAACACACGTAATAAGGTTATTGCTACTTGGTAAACTCTTCCCTGAAAATCTTGGTCAAGTCTCCCCTTTAAAATCTTTCTTTAAAAAGCCAAATTTTTAACAAAACCGTTTACAATGAAAATGAAAAAGTTAAATTTTCAGTTTAATAAAATTAACGAATTTTCAACCAAATAGTTACATTTTCATCCAAACAACTTACATTTTAACAAAATAGTTAAACTTTTATATAAGTAGATAAATTTTCAACCAAAAACTAAAAAATATGATTATTTTAAAACAATAACAGCTGAATTGAACCAAAAACTGCATGTCAAGAAGATTTTTAAGTTTTTAACCAGAGATAAATTTTTAAGTAAAATAATGAATCTTCAACCAAAAAATTAATGTTTAAAAGGTCGTTTAACCTTAAAACAATTAGAGAAATGTTCAATAAAAAATATTAATTTTCAACCAAAGAAAGAAAGAATTTTGAACAAAAGAATTAAATTTACAACTAAAATGTTGAATCTTCAGAACAAAAAATATCCATTTTCACTTAATTAGTTTAAAATTTAACCAAGTAGTCCAATGCAAACAATTTTTAGTCAAGACAGAAAAAAAATTCAACGAAATTGTTGAATATTTTCAACAAAAAATTTCAAAAAACTGTTCCCTTGTAGTTTAAAAATCAAGTAATTGGTTGAAAATTCGTCTTTTTTGTAAAACATTAATCTTATTGGTTAAATAGATTCGATTTCCTTTGAAATAATTTTCAAAACACTGTTTTTTTTGTTGAAAATTAATTTTTTTTAACAGAAAATTCAACTATGACATTTTTAGTAGAAAATTAAATTTTTTAATTAAAGTGTTATCTTTTTTCGTTAAAAATCTAACTAATTGTTAAAAAATTTATGGATTTTGTTAGAAATTCGTCTTTTTCAGTAGAAAATTAATCTTTTTGTGTGAAAATTCATCTTTCTGATTCAGAATTCTACAATTTTTCCGACAATTCTTATTTTTTCAAAATTAATTTATTGAAGTGAAAATTCAACTTTCCATTTTTGGTTAAAAATGTATTGATATTTTTAATTACAATCTGTTTTGGTCGAGAACTCAGATATTTTCTTACACTTATTTAAATTGAATATAATTTTTCGAACTAAAAACTGAACCATCCCATTTTTTCGTTGAATATTAAGTTCATAATTGAAGCTTCATCTGTTTCTGTTTAAATCGAACATTTCAGATTGAAAATTCAACTATTTTCTTCAAATTTCTATATATATTTTTTAAAATTATTTTCTATAGTGGTAAGATTTACTTGTATTACTTTTGGTTGAAAAATAATATTTTTCAGAAAAATATCATATAATTGTATGAAACTTTCTAGATTTTGTAAAAAACTCGTAATTTTTCTTAGAAAGGTAATATTCTTACAGTATTTGGAAATTCAGAATTTTGTTGAAAATTCGTCATTCTTGGTAGAAAAATAAGCTTCCTAATTGAAATTTTATCTTTTTTTCGAGGATTCTTTTATTTTGTTAAAAATTATTTTCTCTGCGAAAAATTAATTTATTTAAGAGAAAATTCGATCCTACCATTTTTAATAGAAAAATAATATTTAAAAAAATGGATCCTTTTAGTTAAAAATTTAATTTTTTTTAAACCGTCCTTTTCAAGTAGGAAAAATTGATCTTTTTTAGTTGAAAATTCAAGCTTTTGTTTGAAAAAGCACATATTTCGATAAAAATTCAGGTTTTTGGTAGGAAATTGATCTTCTTGGTTGAAAATTTATCTTTGTGATTAGGAACAAAACTATTAAGTTGCACGTTCTTTTTGTTGTTGTTGTTAAAAATTAAATTCTTTAACTGAAACTTTAACAATCCCACTTTCGGTGAAACATTGAAATTTCGAATTAAAAATTGATTAATTGTTTGTTGTTAAATATTAATTCTTTTAACTAAAAAGAAATAATCGTATTTCTCGTTCTATATATTTATATTGTTAATTAAAAATTTATCTTTTTTATTTCAAAACTCCACTATTTGTTTGAAATTTGATCTTCTTGATTGAGGATTCAGCAATTTCATTAAAACTTTAAATCTACAATTTTAGGATAAAAAAATTTTTATAATTGAAAATTATATTATTTGTTTAAAAAATTTCTTTAAATAGGAAATTAATCTTTGTGATTGAAAATTCATCTTTTTTGCAAAAGCTTTTAATATTTTGTGTCGAATTCGTCTTTTTTGGTTAAAATTTTAAATAACCTGTAGAAAATTTCATTTCTTTTATTGAATATTAACTTTTATATATTAAAAACGGAATTATTCTATTTTTCTTTAAAATAAATCGTTTTTATTAAAACTTGATCTTTTTCAGTTAAAAATGGAATTATTCGTTTGAAAATTCCCGTATTTTGTTGAAAATTTCTGTTTTTTGTTAGAAATATAAAATTTCTTCCTTAAAAATTCATCTTTTTGATTCCAACTTTTTGAATCCAAATATTTTGTTGCAAGTTTCTTTTTAGTTGGCCAAAAACTAATTTCTCGCCGACTATTGGGTATTAATGAAAGTGCCCGTAGATCCCTATAGTATGTATTTGTTCTTGGGGGTTTTCAAAATTGTGTTTTTATAAAATAAAAATGGAGTATTTAGCAAAATTGTCGGCAGATATGAAGACGCGATACATCCATAAACCTGAAAATAATTTATTCAATCCCAAATTTCTCAAAACATATATTGTTTAAAAGCACATAAAACATTGGAAGCCTATATATTTTATACAGCTGTTCTGTGGTAAAGTTGAAGTAAAAGGAGTTTAATGGTACTATTCTGATATTGAGTAAAGTTAGTGTAACATTGGTGAATTTTTAGTTATAAGTTAATGTTTTAGTTATTATTTGGATTCAATATAAACATTAACATTAGGTATTATTCCTGTGATGCATGAAATTTTTTATGATGACTTCAAAAATAAGTAGGATGAAAACATATAAAGCTATTTTTTATTTAATCCTCATTAAAATAGTTTCTGTTTTTTCCCTAAAAATTTTGTAAATTTGAATAAAATTTTTGTGAAATTTGTATGAGAAATTTCAATAAATTTCAATGCATTTCAAGCACGGAGTATTTTTTTTCGTATTACGAAAAATGAGTAAAAGCTTAACTTTCGTAAAGTTTTTGTAGTACATTTTCGTAACTTTCCATAGCAAAAAAAAGTATTTTATAGATTCTTGTAGATATACGAATGATTTAAATTAAATTTGGCAAAAATGATCTAATTCTGCAACCAGCAGTTCGCTCTTGTATTCTCCAATTAATTCCTAACCTCAAAATCTCAAAAAGTTGTTATCGCATTTTACACCAGCAATGGACTTTAATAACACAACTTAGAACAAATTCCATGCTTCATAGGAATATTTCTAAATGTTAATGTTTATATTAATAACAAGTAATAGCTTAAACATTAACTTGTAATTAAAAATATACTAACCCTATCGATAGAAATCTCAGAGTAGATGCTAAAGATTATCATGGTTCTGAGAAGCTCTGAGAAATTCTCCGCAGGCACTCAGGTAAATATATTTCATGGTCCAGATAGCTCGTTTAAATGCTTTGAAGGCTTTAAAATGTCCTTTCCGAAATTGAAATGAAAATTCGTTCACAAATAACAAGCAGAGAGGTTTAAATTGAAATAAGATTGCGATCATAAATAACAAGCAGGCACCGTGTATTGCGATGGTACGGGTAGGAAGGTGGCGGTAAAGGAGAAGCGTTGATTCGTATTATCGACTTTGAATTTTGATTCGATTATTATTCCCGTGGACATAGGAAACACGGGACTAGGCTGACTAGGCATGCCATCCTAACTTTGCGAGCGCGGTTGAATCCACGGGAGGGGGGAGAATTCCGTGAGTGGGATGAGCCGCCATCTTACGATGCGCCATTTGATTATGCGCACGAGCATTTTTGCTAACAAACTGCGCATGAAAATATAAGCATGTGGGCGCTGCCATGTTAGTTGCGGGACATCCAAAGGTGGCGGACCTCCCCCCTCATTGCATCAACCCCGCAATGGCATGCCTAGTCCCTTGTTTCCTATGTCCATGATTATTCCCAACAGTGATCCAAGAATACTTGCGCATGCTTGAACTGGGCGGCGCTCATTGGCTCTAGTTCGCGTGCGTATTTAAAAATCAATTACAGAACCGCAATGCAGCCAATGAACGTCACTCAAACCCAAGGAAGCGCAAATCAAGATAGCTCCGTTAGGATCATTAACTTCAAGAAAACACGTGTAACGTTCCATTTCTGTCTAACTCACGGTGATCACGGATGCCTTTGTCGCACATGTGTAGCTATCAAAGAACGAGCAATCGTGACAATTTTTTCAATATTTTCCAATGCAGTCTAACCCACTGACGCCTCGTGTCACACGCATATAGCAACGAAATCGAGTGTTGTGACAATCGAAATCGACAATATCGTTTAGAGATTTTATATTAAGGATAGTATGAATCAGCACGCTGCAATATTAGGCTCTTTTAATAGAACTTCTATGCAGAATGGAGGTTGCTAATTTATTTGAGAAGGCTGATTAATCAATACCGCTGTTTGATCAGAGTATAAAGGACAACTACAATATCTTTGATCAATATCGTAATAGATGAATCAACATGAAAAGCTGGGATCATTTATTATAGATACTCTTACGAGAGAGGCATTAAGATTGTAATGATCCGCTCGTAGTCGGTTGATTGTAACAATGAGATCGCGCGGGAGATTTTTTTTCATAGAACCACGGCCTTGCAACGTCTTTGTATTAAATATCATAACATGTTTTCCCCTGTGTTAGGTCCTTGTTTAGGAATGAAATTATTGTATTTGTCGTCATGCCAAGTTTGAATTACTTTTTCAGTTTCCAAACGGCAGTTTATCTAAATCGGTTGGCCTATCGCTTGTCGCGTGTTTTGCTTGCGTATCAGCACCTTCGTTAGCTATTATCGCTGTGTGAGAGGGAATCCAATATATTTGGATGTCACCATTTCACGTTTGCGCTGCTGAAATTCAAAGTATTTGAGCTTAATATCGTACAGATAGGGATTTGTATTAATATTGAAAAATGGATTTTGCAGGCATGAGAGAACACTGAACGAGTCACATATAACGACGTTGCAGACATTGGTGTTGTTAAGAGCTAGGGCAAGTGCGTCTTTTACTGCGATACATTCCGCCGTAAAGACCGACGTTTTTTTGTTGAGGTTTCTTTTGATCACGATATTTTTTTTAAGCTTGACGCACTCGGCGAACCTGTTGACACAGCAGATCGATTGTTGCTGCCGTGCGCCCGCATAAAAAACCATTGTACCGAGAGAGTCTTAATAGCGCATTCGTTTATCCTGCACTTGTGTAATAAAAGAGCACTCAGATCGCTCCGTCTTACTTCCTCTTACTTCTTCCTTCTCACTCCGATCTGCGTCGGTGCAGATCAGAATGCACCAGGACAGAATAACCGGATACGCTATAAGTCATTACATATTTCAGTTAGGGTTTTATGTTGATTATTTTTAGATCAATCATCCTTTTAAACGGAATTTGAGCCGCTATTATGTTATAATCATGATAACATAATTGCGGCTCAAAAAACTAAAATATGTATATACATGCATGTACATACATATTTTAGTTTTTTGAATTCATTACGTTGTTACCTAAACAAACTACATTTTTTAATATATGTTTTGTACAGTTTTTTCTTTTTCTTTTTGTTATTTCTTGCTTGAGCACAGTACATTTTGACAGTCTTGTTTATACATGATTGACACATAGTAATACAAGATGATGAATTTTAAATGTAGATGTATTTCATTTTTGCATTAAATTAAGTAAGTCACTTAATTTCAACCAGAAATGGAATTTATGTGCAGTGTCTCGTATCTGATATACGAGTAATATGATAATTAACTGACAGGTATGTTGAGTTTGGGATGATTTTCATTCGCGTGCTCTGAAATTCAATTTGAGCTGGCAGAAAGGCGTACGCGAAATGCGATGCGCAAACACTTCAACGGATTTCGGCGATTTTAGAAGAGGAGTCAAGAGAGCAGCTGAGAGTAGCCAATATGGCATCGATAGCGCTAGATAGTAGCGATCAACACTGAGCTCATGATAATAGTTTCGTCAACGGATTTTTTATTGTAAATAGAATAATGGTACACATACGATAAAAAAAGATATGAAAAAGGACTGAAGATTGACGGTTTGTACCTGCAGGTACCTATGGTAGCCTGAAATGGATATAAGTGCCTTGTGTAGTGTCATTAAGTTCTTTTTTTTCTACTAATCTTATCGACTTGGAGGATAAAACAACTTGATTTATTAGGCATAAATGAATAACACAGGCCGACACAATTTTACAAAAGTCAAAAGCCAGAAAGCAGACCAAACGTTTCCGAAGAATTTTGATGCGCTGAATCCGAATCCGAACTAAAAATTGCTCCTGTACGTCAGATTTTCAAGATATCCTAACCAAAAGTGAAAAAACGCGTTTTTTAGCTGTTTTTGAGGTTATGTAACCGAAAAAGAATAATGTCTACCACAAAGCTAATAGGGAAATTTTTCACTAAAATATTGTAATTTAAAATTTTATATTTTAGCGTTTTAACCCATTAACGCTGAGGTGTTCAGATTTATACAACGCATTCTCTATTACTGACGGTACGATATTTTTTCTTCAAAAAATTATCTCAGGGGTTTTCGAGGGTGCCCTTTCTATTGCCGGTGTCAGTTTTTTGTTATAACCCCTAGAAGATCCAATATGGCGGCCACAATTTATGGCTTTAAAAAAGAATAAAGGATCCCGCACAAAATACCAACAAAAAAGCGTACAGTCGTTTGGAACCAAACTTTGCACATTGATAAAACAACAAAAAATATGGAACCCGTGTCTTTTAATTTCTACGGAAGCCGTTTCCTAGGGGTAGAAACCACCCCTAACAAGCCACAAGCATACTAAGTATGCCATTGTCCCTTGAAAATGTTATCTGAGGGGTTTTCGGGGGTTCCTTTTCGATTGGCTCAGTTTTTTGTTATAACTCCTAGAATAGCGAATATGGAAAACAGGTAGGGCTTTAAAAAAAATTTTACTATTATGATTCATTTAATATTGTAAATTTACTTAGGATTTTCCAGCTTACTAAGGCAAGACTCAATATTTTCCAGCCAATTAAGGCAAGACTTTAGATTGCCCAGCCAATTATGGCAAGCCTTTGGATTTCCCAGCCAATAAAGGCAAGACTTTTTATTGTCCAACCAGTCAAGATAAGACATTGAATCGTCTAGCCCGGCAAGGCAAGACTTACGATTGCCCTGCCAGTTAAGGCAAGACTTGTGATTGTCCAGCTAAGCAAGGAAGTACTTAATATTTTCCAGTCAATTGAGGCAAGACATTAGATTTCCCAGAAAATCGAGGAAAGACTTACAATTTCCCAGCCAATCAAGGAAAGACTTTGAATTGCCCAGCCAATAAAGGCAAGACTTTGTATCGCCCAGCCAGTCAAGACAAAACTTTGAATCGCCCAGTCAGTCAAGGCAAGACTTTGAATCGTCCAGCCAGTTAAGGCAAGATTTACGATTGTATGTCCAATGAAGGTGAAACTAATTGCTTGTTTTCTTATGGAAACGTTTGTGCTTCATGTCAAACGATCGTTGCAGAGACTTTCGTTTATGACTAGTAGGGCCATTATCATTTCTTTGCAAAGACCAGCAATAGTCGGCCATCATTCTTACATTACATCGACCTTGATAATGTTCCTCTTTTTGTTGAAAGTCTTGATGAAAGCCTTCGCCTATTTCTTCACTGCATGCTCCAACACTTTCTGGGAACTAATCTCAATGAGATTTGAGAAAATGTAATTTCATACCCAGCAAAGAACCTAATCTTTTAAAATTATTTAACATACTATATACAATAGTTCTAAACTTTGGATCTCGATTGTTCCCTAACAATTTCTGTACAACATCTTTTAAACTCAATCATGCATTATTTTCAATAGATGTCATGGTTTTGATAAAGTCATCATCTTCGATAAGTTTTCTTATATCAGCGTCAACAAGAATACCTTCCTTAACTTTGTCATCACTTAAATGCGGAATTGTAGATCTGATATAATTGAAACTTTCTCCTTCGGTGTTTAGGGCTTTCAAAAAATTGCTTCATTAACCCTAGTTTTATATGGAGTGGTGGCAATAATACTTTTTTTCTGTCAACAAGACTTTCATAAACAAGATTATACTGACCAACTGTCCACTCTAATCTATCTGGCCATTTCTCCGTTATCCAATGTTCATCCCTTGCACGACTGTCCCAAAAGCAAAGAAAACAAGGGTATTTAATATTTCCTGATTGTAAACCTATTATAAGATTTATCATTTTGAAGTCACCACGAATAAGCTAATGATGGACATTGTATTTTATTTTTATCAGGAGTAATTAGAAAGTATCATAAGATTCTTTCAGTGTAGTTGAGTGACCTACTGGAATTGCAGCGAACTTATTTCCATTATGTAATAGTACTGCTTTCAGACTTTCTGTAGATGAATCTATGAAAAGACGCTAATCCTCTGACGTATATAAGTTTATTTTATATAAATTAAGGAGTCCTTCGATATCATTACAATACACAATCTCACTGTCCATTGAAAAGTACTTGATAAACTTTTTTTCTCTATTTCTGTAAACAGTTACTCTAGTGCCAGGTAACAATAGTTTCCTCTCTTTGAGTCTTGAAGCGCAAAGCTCAGCTTTATCTTTTAGATGATCAAGGTCACGTATAAAATCGTCTAATCCGTCTTGGTTAAAAAATTTAGGACTTTCATCATCTGATTCTTCCCAAGAAGAATCTTCAGTTGCATTAGGATCGTCAGTATCCATTGAATCGTGAGTTGATCGGTCACTTTTGTTTTCAGAGTGATTTCTGATATCAATCTTGGCTGGTGTAACACTTTTTACATCAGGGTAAACGATCTTCTCCAAATACTTTTTAGAAAAACCTTCTGTTTTGCATAAGCAAAAGTAACAATCAGTATCATGATCGTTGGGCTCAAGCCAAACAGGTGGTTGAATAACAGTCTGCGTCTTGGTACTTTCATCTTCCTAATTTGACAAATTTAATCTACAAGCATGACAAATTGCGGTTGGTACCCACGGTTTATCCAAATTTTTCATTGAAAACCCATAACAGTTGAAGTATGACGTTTTTATCGAATCATTAATTGATCGACGGTATTTCTCCGTTTCATACTTTCCATAAACGTGATAAAACGTGTTAACTTTCTTAGCGCAACGAGTTCTTGAACTCATTTTTTTTCTTATAATGAATAGTAACGTGGAAATTCTAATACTCACTATATACAAAAATCACGAGCGACACGAAATGTAACCGCTAGACATATTTCAAATTTCTTATTTCAAGATTCATATTTCATTGAGTCAGCTAGGGATCGAAGACTGTCTACGCCGTAGAACGGCGCGCACATACAGCGAATGTGAACATTAGAATGCACACAGAGTGCGCAGTAGCATTCCGCGCAGTCCGTCTTCTTTTGTTTTATCAATGTGCGAAGTTTGGTTCCAAACGACTGTACGCTTTTTTGTTGGTATTTTGTGCGGGAACCTTTGTTCTTTTTTAAAGCCCCAAATTGTGGTCGCCATGTTGGATCTTCTAGGGGTTATAACGAAAAACTGACTTCGGCAATAGAAAGGGCACCCTCGAAAACCCCTGAGATAATATTTGGAAGAAAAAATATCGTACCGTCAGCAATAGAGAATGCGTCTGTATAAATCTAAACACCTCAGCGTTAATGGGTTAAAACGCTAAAAAAATTCAATTTACAATATTTTGGTGAAAAATGAAAAAAATCCTAATAAATCCAAGTAGGTTTGAAAGGGGAAGATTAGTACTTTCAAATTCCATATTAGCTTTTGTGGTAGGCATTATTCTTGTTCGGTTACATAACCTCAAAAACAGCTAAAAAACGCGTTTTTTGAACTTTTAGGTTAGGATATCTTAAAAACTTGACGTACAGGAGCAATTTTGAGCTCGGATTCGAATTTAGCGCATCAAAATCCTTCTGAAATGTTAGGTATGGTCTCTGGCTATAAAATGTGTCGGCCTGTGTAATTTATTCAATGCTCACATTTAAAAAAATGTATTTCCTAAAATTATTCAATTTTTAATGTTATATTCATTTCATGTTTCTAATAACTGAACGATAGCGCATAAATTTTATGAATTTCAACAATCAGCTGAAATAAATTAACCTATAAGTTTCATTTCACACGCACGCGTCGATGGAAAGTCAACAATCTTTTTGTCTTAGTTTAACCTATAAAGTAGATTTTACGTACATAAAGTAGTTGACTCTCAACCAAGCGCGTTACTTAAAGTGATGTTATCATCATCAGTTTACTTTCAACTGGCGAATGATCCTTTTGGTTACATCTGAAAGTCAACCGCCTTTTTATACTGAAATTCAGATTTTTGAATTACTGTGTACATATTGCACAGAAATTGAGTCCTTCCGAAAATTGACGTCAGTTTGGATTAGGCAAGGAGTATTTTCGTCGATGTCGTTTTACAAAATGCGAGTGCTATTTTTATGGCATTGTATCGTATACCTTCTAATTTTTTCTGTTGATCCTTCCGCTTAGGATAGTATACATAGATTGCGTGGACTATTATAGACCTTAGATAGCTCAAGTAAAGGGTGAGAAGAGTAGTCGGATGTCCTCCCAACCAGATTCCTTGTAAGTATTTCATTATGTTGGATGCTCTAGGAACCTGGTGGATTCAGTAGATTTAGTTATTCAATCATCTATTTTAATTAATATTTCTCCAGGTTTAATGTCCCTATTATTGAAATGTGTAAAGATAGTTTCTTTGGGCGCGTGAAAAAGGTCTATACCAGCGAGATTTTTTAAACCTTGATTTAGGGGTTATTACATTGAGGATAAATTACTAGAGTATAGCGAGATTTCATCTGCAAATTGAGATATCGTTTATCTTTGGTATTTTTGAGAATTTCGGTAACATATATTATATATAAGAGACCCAGCAAAAATAAATCCATTAAAAAGACGACTCTGTGAATTGCGCATCTGTCATTTGCAGATTCAGAAAGTTAAAACAGAATCGGTTAGCGACTATGTGAATCGGTCATTTTCTTAAGAAGCTTCGAATCTGCCATGTACTGCAATGACCATTTAAAACAAGGTTATATTGAATCGGTTCCCTTCTTTTTGAATGCGACCGACCGGTTAAGCTGCCGTATTTCACACGATTTTTTAAATTTATAAATTATCTAAAGATTAAAATAAATCATGCGCAGGTCTACTAGATTCCTTTTGCTATTTCTGTTATTAGTCTTTTACGGCGCATAAGTTAGTCAACAAAATTATAACGACTAACAGTCTTTAAAAAAAAAATCGGCGGCAATTTGCAATCCCAGTCACAGATACGCAATTCAAAAGCCCTCGAAATCCATTCAGCAGAAGTAAATGGATTTTTGTTTCCTGGGAAGGACTTAAAACTCCTCCTTGCGGAATTCATTTCCACGTTAGTTTAGGTTCGCTGACTTCGTCGGTGTATACAAATCTTTCCATCGTTATAAATATTATAAACTTTACGAATAGTGCAGGACAACCAATATTTGCAAGTTTGTTAAGTAGTATTTTAATGTTGACGTTATCAAAAGCTCCTTTCAGATCAAAGAATGATGCAAACATATCTTATTTTGCCTAAAGCTTTTTGAACAGTGATAGTTAAGTTTAACAAATTGTTATGGCATGATTGCCTCTTACGAAATCCACTTTTACTATTTGGTAGTATTTTTGAGTTTCAATACACCATTGAAATTTATTTTTTATTAATGTTTCAAACAGCTTACATAACCTCGATAAAATGTACATATTGTTTTTTCCACTCTGTTGGAAAATCACTAGTGCTGTAAATTTTATTATAAATATCGAGAAGAAGGAGTTTGTATTTGTTTGGAAGTCTTTTTAACGTGTAATAATCTATTTAGTCTAAGTCTGGAGATGAGTCAGTGTTGCGACAGTCGAAAGCATGTTTGAATTCAACAAAGTTGGAGGAACTTTCAAGAAAATCATTTGATTGGAAATTAGGTAACTAATTAAGATTCTGTCAGGTTTTAATTGGAGGAAAAAGCTTATTGAGAGCTTCTAGTTTTTTATCGAGTATTCCAAACATAACAACCATCAGTTAGTGAATTAATGGTGGCTGTAAATTTGATGTAACTTTCCCAATTTCTTTTCTTGAAAGATTTTTTGGACAGAACAATGAGTCTTTTGTACTCTATGAGATCGTCGAGATCCACCACGTTACAGAATTTCGGTGAAATTTGATATTTATAATTTTGTTTTTTGACGTGTTACCCGTAATAGCTTTAGTTACTTCTTGAAAAAATATTCGTAGTAGTGGCTAGTAAATGTCACTTTCCATACTGAACTTAAAGTAGATTCGGAAGTGATCTGAGCTCTAAGTTTCGTCACATACTTTAACCTCTATTTTATTAGCGATATTTTTGTTAAGAGAATTAAATAGATGCTCAGTATACAAATATAATAATTTAAGAATAAGTATCGGAATTGTGTATAAATACATTATTTTTCTCAATGGATTCAAGTCAGTTATTTCCGTTAGTATCAGTTTTGTTACAGTTCCAATCCTTATGGTGGGCTTTATAATCCCGAACGATTATACAATTGAAGCCTCGGCTGAAATAACGTTGTATCAACATATATTTTGTTTTCATGGACTTCTATGTATATCAGTTTTTTTAAAACTGTTTCTCTATTCCGCGGAAGCGCTGCGATCGAAAATTTAAAAATTGAATTCTGAATTAAATGTCAAAATATTTGAAGTTATTTACTCCCATTTTTTTCGCATCTCTCTCAATTAACCTCGTAAGTTGACATATCTAAATCTAATTTAGAATTTTTGAATTATATGAATAGAAAATCGCATTTGTTCAAGAGTGTCGCGAAAAAATTTCAAAATTGAATTTGGCAAATTTCAATTAATAAAAGTTTAGTTTAGATTATTTATAAATTTGGTCCTGCACATATTGTAATGAATACAAATATAATTTCTCGTCTTTTCTTTAAAAGAAAGGAAAGAAAAATATTTAATTATTTGTTTAATTGTAATTCAAAGTTTTATTTTTATTTTATTATAAAAATAATTTTAACCGTATTTTTTAGTACAATTTCTGATCGTTATTTATCAATCATTTATTTATTTTATTTTTCTGAATATTATATTTGCTGTTACCGATTCTTTACGTTTTAATCCAGCCTCTTTAGCCCTTTATTTCTTCCTGCGTGTCATTCTAATAAATTTAATTTTCTCTTTTTACTTTTGTTTAAAACTTTAATGTTAGAATTATAGAAAGGTACATTTTCGAAAGTATATAACCTTCACTATTTTGACATTTCTTTCCCAATTCAATTATCGAATTTTCGATCACCGCGCTTCCGCGGAATAGAGAGACAGTTAAAAGAAAAATTTATATACATAGAACTCCATGGATACAAAATAGGTGCTGATGCAACGTTATTTCAGCCGAGGCTTCAATTATTTTCGTTTTTAACATTATTAAAAACTTTATCCCACTGTTCGAGGGAAAAGACGATACCTGGGGCTCTGTAACAGTCATTTAGACTAACAGCTGGGTTAACATTATTGATTTTAATCCCGCAAATTTCAAATGCTTTATTTCGCGATAAGCTAAAGCAGTTGTTGTTTTGATGTAGTCAGCTTTTGACGCACACGAGAATATCAATTAAGTATTTTCACTTCTACTACCAGCTAACTTCACTTCATTGATTGCTGCGGGGAAAACAATGGACGAAATCCATGGGATTCGGTCCATTTTTACCCTAAATTGCTTATATCTTCATAACAACTTCATAAGACTTCATAAGAACTATTTAATGAAATAATAAAATAATGATAATTGTTATATATTACGAATATGTTACAGGTATAAAGTTTTGTCCCATGCATTTGTTTCATTGTTTTCCCCTCAGTGCTCAACGAAGTGAAGTTAGCTGGTGGTTGAAGTGAAAATACGTAGTATCCATAAGAGCTTTTTGTATCTCTTATTTACGTTTTAGAAAACTGCTTGAATTCCAATAGAGAATTTTGAGTGGCTTTGTTGTTGTATAGGTAGAGTTCATTTTAGAGAATGTACTAGGCAGTCTGATAAGTACCTGAAAATTCTAAGAGATGGCATTAGTATTCACTAATGTGAACCATTTTCGTCGAGCTTGATCCTTCAAATGAC
>NC_046661.1:144743360-144761660 GCF_010883055.1 Belonocnema kinseyi | reverse complement strand
CGTTGGACTCGCTGTATCGACCTAAAAGGAGAGTATGTTGAAAAGTAAAACCGACTTTGGCCAAAAAAACGTCTCCGTGTTTCATTTTTCAGGGACTTATCAAACTGCCTAGTAAAGATTCCGAACTGCAGAATTCTTGTTCGTCATTTGAACAGGGTTCATCTGCAGTGTCGAGGATCCTAAGCCCTTTATTAATTTTTATAATGCGAACTTTCAGTTTGCGATCAACGAGGTGGGGACACACTAAAAAAAGTTCTAGTTAAAGTTACTACCCTAGTAAAAATGCCTAATAGAATACATATAGAAACCTAATAGGTCTTCCTTCTAATAGGTCCTACTACCTTTGAAAGTGGTATTTGTACTCCCATTCTATATGGTTTCCTTTTCGTTTTCTAGAAACTTTTGAACTGGATATGATAAGGATTTGATGTGTTGTGTATCAGGTACTCGCAATGCACTACTTCTTGGATCCTAAGCGAAACCTAATCGTTTTTCTATTTGGTCCCTCACACACTGAGAAAAAAAAAATACTTCCGAATCAATGTTGATTCAAAAAAATTTTTTTTTAATTATTAAAAAATTGATCATGCTTTAAATTCTGAAGTGTGATGCTATGTTACAATAGTAAAAAGTTTAACTAGCACATTGCCATAATCTATTACCATAAATTTTTGATTCAAAGAAGGAAAATATTAATCCAAATGTAAAATACATTTTCGTTGCAAAAGTTGAATCTTAAGATTTTACACCTTTCTGAAGCCTCTGACAAACTCTCCTACGTTTTCTCGTATTTTTATTGACAGTCGATTCTTCTCAACTATACTCCACACGTTATTCTAAAACTAAAGTAATTGTTAAATTTGCCTAGAGAAGCTTATTACTAATAACTAAAGACAAACGCAGTTTATTAAAATATCCGCAAGCACCAAGAATCGAACGCACGCACCACACGCTTATAAGTCGAACGCCTAATTCCAATAGCTAAGATGCCACGCTGAGTGCGATATCATAAATGTTTGACGGCATTCATCCGATACTTTAGAAATTAGAAAAAAAGTTTTTGAAGCTGGATTTGTTATATATGATTGTTAAACGTACTTAAATGATTTTAAATTAAATCTGTCTTTAAGAAAAACTCTCTTCAAATTTTTAAGACACCAAATGTTTTATATTTTTTCAGAAAAAATTAAATTTTTAAAAGTTTGCATCTGGGTGATTTTTTTCTTTTTAAATTTAAGTATAATTAAGCATAAAAGAACTTAATTGGTTTTTCTATTCGGTTTCTAACTGGATTTTATCTGGTTCGTAGTGCCTTGCAAAGTGACTTGGATTAGCATGGGATGTGTTGTTTATTCGGCATTCGTATTTCATTACATATCGGCTCCTAAGTGGCATCTAAACGGATTTCTATTCGGTTTCTAATTGCCAACTATTTGAAGCGGAGGAACTTTCAATGTGGATATCATTAGGCTCTAATATGTGTTCATTTTGTATTTTTAACGCATTAACTATTGGCTCCTAAGTGAATCTTGAATGTTTTTTCTATTTGGTTTCTATCTGGCTCGGAGTGACTTGCAAAGTGGCTTCGGTTAGCATCGGATGTGCTGTTGATTCGGTACTCGCAATTCATTACGTAGTGGCTCCTAAGTGGAATCTAAATGGATTTTATATTTGGCTTCTAATTGCCATCTATTTGGTGCGCAGGAACTTTTAACGTGGGTCTGATTAGGATCTAATGTGTTTGTATTTGGATTTATAATTCCTTAACTCCTGGGTCCTTAGTGGCAACTAAGTGGATGTCTATTGGGTTTCTGACTAGTATTTATCTGGTCCACAGTAACTTGTAAAGTGGCTTCGATTAGGATCTCATGTGTTGTGTACTCGGTACTCGCAACGCATTACTTATAGGGTCCTAAATAGCATCTAAACGGATTTTGTTTTCGGTTTCTATTTGCCATCTTTTTAGAGCGTAAGAACTTCTGATGTGGATCTGACTAGCCGCTAATGTGTATTTATGTAGAATCTGTAATGCATTAACTATTGGGTGATGAGTGGCACCTAAGTGGATGTCCACTAGTTTTCTGACTGGTATTTATCTGGTCCGGAGTGACTTGTGAAGTGGCTTTGATCAGGATTTGGCATAAGAAATCCTAATAGAATATCTCAGAACAGCAATTTTAAACTTGTCTTATTCGTTAGAAAGCAGTACCTAATAAGCGTCTCGTAGAGCTACTTTGAAAACATTATTTTGAATTTTAATGTCCGTTTAATTTTAATCCGAGTTCCCATTGAAATTCCTAAGAGAACCTCTTAGAGAAGCAATTTTTTACTTGTGCAGTTCGCGAGAAAGGAGAACCTAAAAGGTGCTTCATAGATCAATTTTATAAACCATTATTTTGAGTTTTAATATCTGATTAATTTAATCTCGATTTACCACTACAAATCCTAATAAAACCTCTTAGAACAGCAATTTTTAACTTTTGGCATTCGTAAGAAAGCAGAACCTATTAGATTCCTTTTAGGGCCACTTTCAATGTAGATCTTCAAATTTATATTTGATAAATAGAATTCCATTTGACCATTAAAAAGCTCATAAGGCCACATAGAGAAGCATCTTGTACTTAATAATATTCCCAGTCGTGTTTTAAAAGTAAATCCGTGCCTAATAGAGCCTATTAGGAAAATAAATTTAAGTTAATTTTGGTGTCAGTAGCCGTATAATTGCCGAATACAAGCCATTAGAAACCATATTCAAATAAAAAGGCTCTTAAGAACCACGTAAGACCACATAGAAAGCTATCTGCATCCTATATGGTTTCAAACAGTTTCTATTGATAACCTATTCGGCATTTTTACTAGGGTAGACGCGTCTGGTTAAAAAATTTCTAGTTATTTCAATCCGAAATTATGGTTAATATAACTAGAAAGTTCTAGTTAATGAACGCTAGTTGATTTTTTCTGGTTAAAACTGTTGTGGTTAATATTTCTGTTAACAGAAGTGTCACCATATTTTGTCCATTTCCAGAAACCTGTTTTTTGTCTCATGTCATTTTGCTGGATGTCACAATTCACGCTTTGGCGTAAATGTCCAATTCTCGAACAATCACGATTTTTAAATTGTATTTTCAGTTAAATAAATATAAATCATTATAGTAAACCGTGAATTTAGTTCTGTTATAAGAAGAAATTGGGCGTTATCTGTATAAACATCAGTGCTACAAGAATATTTCCAAACTAGGCAAAGGTTTTCTTGGTGCCTTTGAAAAATATTGTCTAAAATATTAACATTGTAAATAAATAAATAAAGTGAATGTTTGAGAATGTGGATATTGACCAAGTGATCTACATGTATTTGATGCAAAATCACGAACAAAATGGTCTTGAAGAATAGTTTCCGAAACAGAACGCATCAACAATACACTACTTTTGCTTCTAGCGTTGTATCCATCGCCATTTATGACTACGTATAGTCAACTATTTATATAGGGAGGCGACATTATAGCGAAGTGGAACATAGTTGCTGCACTTTGTTGTCGGAAAATTTTGTTGGATTATTTTCTTTGTGAAAATGTAACATGTAGTCCTTTTAATTTCAGAGGGGGTTAGAAAGACTCCATGAAAATAGAAGAGTATCGAAAATCTACATCTACCAGAATATCTGGTTGAGTTTACCAGAGCATCTGGTTAAGTTTACCAGAACATCTGGTTAAGTTTACCAGAACATTTGGTAATGTTGACCAGAACGTTGTATTCTTAAGCTACCAGAAAACGGTCTAGTATATATTTCTGGTTAACCTTACCAGAACTTTTGGTTACATTTACCCGAATTTCTGGTAACATTAACCAGAAAATTATCCACCAGAAACTTCTGATACTTTTAGCCAGAATTTTTAATAAGGGCATATTTAACACTATTCTAGTTGAGTTAACCAGAATTCTATTTAAATCAACCAGAATTTTTTTAGTGTAAGCGTTTCTAAGAATGGTGATTAGGTTCGATGTGTCAGTAGTGTATTTTATAGCTACCTCTTGCATTTTCGAGCTTCCGTAGAACTCTCTGAGAAGGGATGCTTATTTTTTGAAGCCAAGCGGATATTTATTGAGGTTTATTAAAAAGAAATTCTTGGCTGGAGCAAGCGGACCATCAATTGCTTCTTGAGGACATGCCTTTTTCATTATTTTCCTTATGCGCTGTTCTTGGGCTTTGATTGAAGTACTGTCTTCGACGGGGTTTGCTGAGTTTTTCACCTTTGCTTGTTCATCGTTATGATTGGACAGTGTAGAGCTGAATAGTAGGCTATGCTTTCTTTTAAATCTTGCACTGTTCTGTGTAATTGAAAGGGGCTTTATATACTTGAGAGAGGATGAAGGTTCTGTTTTCGCATTATCCATATTTCCATTATTTTGATTTTGAGTAGCTTGAGTGTTGTTCAATGCATCTGTGCGTGAGTCCTTATTTACCTTTTGGATCTTGATCCACTGTGTAGTATTGTTATACTCTATTTTACTCTAGTTGTTATACTCTATTTTCATATTGTTGGGAGGGTTAGTTATATCTTCAGGGTTTATATATACACGGAGAAAAATTGTTCGTGAAACTTCACCAAATTTATTTCGGTAAACATGAGACGTATAGACACTTTGATAAAGTTTTATTTTGAGTTTGGAAAAACGAATTTCGGTAATACTTTATTCACAAACATTGTAAACTTTAATTAATACTGTACCAAGTGGTTGTCATTTTAAAGCACGTAATTGTAAAATATATTAAACGTTAGGTGAATATTACTGATCAGTTGGGTAAAACGCGGACGAGAGCTCGGTAGAAAATGTAAGTAAATTTACAGGAAAGCCATGAAAGAATAACTGACGCTCGAGAAACAATTACAGTCAATAAGAATACAATTTCGTCGAAAATACACTGACGGCACCTACAACTATACTTATACACATACATGGTGTCCAAAAAGTAACGAACTTGACCTTGAGCTTTTTTTAAATACTTTTTTAGACTTTTTTTTTAGACTTGACCAATCCGTAATGCTTCGGCTCATATGCTTACGAAAAAGATCGAGGTCATTCTTGGAGTAACTTTTAACAAGAAATAAAGTGGTAACTTTGAATTTGACTTTGAGCTTGACCTTCAAGGATCCATGACCTGAGTACATATTTGGACGTAAAATTTCCGCTCTTTCGATTGCAACTGTCAAAAATAGGGTCAAGGTCATATTCAAGGATAGTGCAACTGCAATATCTTATCAGTATAAACTAGCGCAGCGCTGATTAGGAGTTTTCGTACTTGCGATTGCTAAATTGAACTACCATGCACCGTAGTAAATTCTCGTGCCCGAGCCGGATTGTAAACACTTCCTATTTCGCTGAAGGTTCAGGCGAGACTCCGGCCTTCCTGATTTATGGTCCACTTTGGAATTACAACCTTCAGGTATTTGCTCAGGATTAAAACAATGCAATACTTGTAATTGAATCTTTGGTATGCAAAAATCTTGTCTTATGGTGTTGGCTTTGGGTTTACTTAATTTTAAATATAGAAATCCGGAATGTATTACATTTGTTTCCGCAGGCAACATTATTCCCTCTTTCTCATTATCATTAATGGCACATGGCAGAGCTCTTAGAACATAGATATAAGCTATTGTCAACAGAATAAGATTTTCAAGCGATTGAGCTCAGTCTTCATCAAGAAATTACCCAAAATAACCCAAACCTTTTCGATCTTCTTCCACGTACTACAAGAGAAAATTGTTCAAAACCTAAAATAAAAAGTGTTAGGATAAGTGCCTAGGGGGCAAAAAATTTTCTGACGTCTTTATGATATCGTTACGACATCTTTGCGACAATTTAACGAGATCCTATGTCCGTTACGGACATAGTAAAGATGGACATAGGATATAGGACATAGGATACATGTTATGTATGCGGTTACGGTGTCTTTACGATAACGTAAAGACATCGTCCGATTATACGACGTTTTTACGATATCGTAAAGGCATCTTAAAGACATAAACGTAGGATGTCGTAAAGTTTTCTTAATGATGTAACGATGTCGTGAAGACGTGCCAAATTGCGTACCCTCTGAGTGGTTCGAAGAGAAAAGGGATAAAGTTCTGTTGAAACGGAGAGTAATGGGGGTGGGGGTACACCCCTCCTGAAAATTCCTGTATAGGATTTTCGGATGATCCTGGACATGTTCCTGGACACAAACCGGTTCAGGTTATCTTGACGGTGTAGGTTGCTGAATAGGTTCCTATAAAAAGTATAGTGAGGCGCGGATTTTTGTACAGAAACACTTATGGAGTCTGTTAGAGGTGTGTAAGAATGCGTGAAAACTGCGAGCACAATAAATATGAACGCTGAAATTTAACTAGAGTATGCGTGTGTGTAATAAGTGTGACCGATGGCGAGTTTGAGTACTGCCGAGCTATGAGAGGGATCGTTCTAAAAAGAAACGATTCCTAAACTGTTAAAAGTATTCATTATAAATTTTTCGCTTTTAAAGTGATGAAACTATTTTGCTTTAAGTTCTTAGAAATAAATGGTTTAAAACTAAGCCTACTTGATAAACAGGGTCCTTTAAAGAAAACCATCCCGAATACTCATGTTGCTTACAGCTATAAAGTTGCTTTCCTTTTCTTTTCTTGAAGATGGAACTCACTATCGAGAGAGTGAAACCACTAGCGAACCCTCGCAAATTAGTTCTTATGCAGGTTAATGTATAGGATCTTGAATAAGTTCTGGTATGAACCCGCTTGTAAATTCTCTCCTTGAAGGAATTTGTACAGGAACATTTAAAGGTTAGCTTGCATACAGGTTTCCTTTGCTAGATCATGTACAGTTTCTTTCGCCGAATTCCTGTACAGGAACCGTCAAGCTTACCTTTACAGGTTCGTGTTGAGGAACATTACCAGGATCCTCCCAGGTACTTTTACAGGTATTTTCGACTGAGACGAGGGGAGTGATGTAGATTCATTAGTGGATAAATAAAGGGAGAAGCATTCCTATTTCAAAATTTCCTTTCCTCTCTATCCTTTTCTACTAGCAGCAGCCTGATTCCGATAAATCGATACAGTTTTATACCAATATGTTCAATGTGCATGTAACACAAAGAATATGAAAAATGGTTTTCTCATTTACCTTTATACAGTTTTGTTGTATTTTTACAGAATTAAGTTTACAATCATCTAGGACTCACGAAACTCCTACACGCATCAGTGTGACTCCTACTCTGTACCACATACCAGGGCTTCAGATTCCTCAAGGTGAAGAAATAAGGCACCGTCGTGAAATCATTGCAGTAAACCAAGATCGTGTTATTCTTCCATACATGCAGGATGGGGCATACACTATACTCAAGCCAAAGCCAAGGGACCCTAGAAACCCTGAAGTTACGGAGTTCGAGGCTCAGCATATTACCGACGATGATTGGTTAATTGCCATCGGCGAGTGGGCTAATGAAATGAAAATAGGTTCCTGGGCCGTTCAAAGTGCTGTGAAAACGGTACAGCGGATACATCTTGCTCAAATTTCCATTAATCAGGATCAGCATAATATTCTGCGGCAGAGATCATTGGTTCATCATCCCAACTCACCTGTCAATCAACAAGATCTACCTAATTTTCAACCTGCGAGATTAGGGTTTCGTTTGAATCCCTATGAACGAAGCGACACATTCGACATTCCGCTGGCTCAGCTTCATATTGAACCTCATGAATCAGAGGCTAGTTCTACTTCCAGTTCTAGTGAACATCAGAGCTTGAAAGTACAATCTAAAAAGAAATTCCGGAAATTTTGCACATAAAATGGTAGGAAATATTACCGGAAACTATAAGAAAAATATTTTTTCGACAGAACAGATCAGGGTAGGTCAAATCCCATAGGCAAAAAACGGACCCATCACGACCTAGGGCGCGCGGGCCAAGAGGCTGTAAACAAAGCTTTACAAATTGATTTATAGCTTTGACGATGATTCATTATAATAAAAAGGAGATGTTTCCGATTTAAATCGTGTGAAAATCTACGAATCTTGCCGACGTTTCGTGAACATTGCAGTTCACTTATTCAGGGCTTAGCTGCACTTACTTCTCAGACTCACTGCTATAGGTTAGCCCTGGAGAACGGAATTGCAATGTTCGCGAAGCGTTGGAAGATTCGTAGTTTTTCACACGATTTGTTTTTTAAAGACTTTTAGTCGTTATCATTTTGTTGACTAACTTATATGCCGTAAAAGACTAATAACTGAAATAGCAAAATGAATCTAGTAGACCTGCGCACGATTTCTCTTAATCTTTCAATAATTTTTCAATTTAAAATATCGTGTGAATTATGGCAGCTTAACCCCAGAAAGTCTGTTTCATTAAAAAAGAAGGAAATGGATTCAATATAACCTTGCTTGAAATCGTCATTGTAGTACATGGCAGATTCGGAGCTGCTTGAGAAATGACCGATTCACATAGTCGCAAACCGATTCTGTTTTAACTTTATGAATCTGCAAATGACAGATACGCAATTCACAGAGTCGTCTTTTCAATGGATTCTTTTTTCCTGAGTACTGGCGCACAAAAGAGCAGCATATGCATGTACACGTGCACTGCCACATGAATGCTGCTCATTTTCTCTGCCCGACAGAGGTGGCGTTGAAACACGAGTCCGTTGTTTCCTACGTAGTTGACCGACCCTGGAACAGATTATTTTTCCAGAATATGCGTACCTTTTGCAAAAAGTTTGGCATATTTTTGAAACGTTAGGAAATATATTGTGATAGGGATAGAAATGTGTTCTTCAAATGGTAGTTAAAAAAGAAAATGTGACTACAATAAATTTTTTGTTAAAGCGTGAGGCTGATATTAATATTCTGGATGAAGGACAAAAGAAAAAATATTTTTCTTCATTCTACGAATTTCAGAAATGATTTTCTATATTTGTATATTTTATTAAACGCAGAAATAAACTTCATTAAAAATCTAAATAACGGAATTTATTTTAATACTAACATATTTATATATAAAATATTTTATAATTTTATGTATATATTTGAAATAGGTAAGCAACCTATTTATCTTAGTGTTATTTGCTGAAAATTGAAGTCTTTTTTAAAAATTCAACTTTTTTGAAGAAAATTCGTCCTTTTGGCTCAAAAATTGAACAATTTGGTAAAAAATTGAACTATATGGTTGAAAATATCGTTGAAAATCCATTATAATTTTAGCTTTAAAATGAATCTTTTTTGGTTCAGGATGATTGAACTATTTTATCGAATATTCGTTTTTTTGTCGTTGCATTTAACTTTTTTTATTTAAAATTAAAATGTAACTATTTTGTTAAAAATGTCTCTTTTTTATAGAGAATTAATCTTCTTTGTGAAAAACTGAACAAGTTGGTTGAACTTTTTTTTGTTTCTTGGCTGCAAATTTTTTTTATTAAAAATTTAACGCTTTTGTTAAAAAATCATCGCTTTAGCTAAAGAAAATAGAAAGTTCATGTTTTAGCTAAAAAATTCAAACATTTTTTCTCTTTCTTCAAAGAAAATTTTTTTGTTGGTTCTAAATTCAACTGCTTCGTTAAAAATTAAACTTATTTCCTGAAAATCTATTTTTTAAAATAATAATTCATCATTTTAGTTAGAAGTTCATCTCTTTGATAGTTCAATTGGGAATTTTCGATCCAAATATTTGTTGTCCTTCAGCTCACTTCAGTTGGCTATGTCTAAGTGAGTTTTTTTTAGTGTTTTTAACATTTTTTTCTCTACATATACACATCGTTATTTAATCAATTTTAATAGGAAATTTATCCTGTTGTGTTATTTCAAGCATTCCCTACTGCTTTTAAAGACAAGGGTTAGGCCATTTTCATAATGTCAGCTTTTGTCAAACTGACCTTTTCATATGAAAATGAAAAAGGTTAATTTTGAAAGGGTCGCAAGGATTCGCACGGTAAAAAATGAAGAAAAAAATTCGCATTTTCAAAACTCTCTAAAAAGTATGAAAGTCGGATTTAAGGAGGAAGAAAATTTAGACAAGCCCTTGGAGAAATTATTATTTCATCAGTGTTGTGGATCTTGGGTTGACATAATCAAAAATGACAAAAGTGTTCACATTAAGTAAATTATATCTCAAACATTGTGTAATAAATTTTAGGGCTGAGAAGCATGACATGCTGAATAATTTCTTTCTCTGAGAGTACAAAGTAAAAGTTTTAGATAAAGAACTCAAATTTCTATAATAATTTCTTTCTTGTAAAACTCTAATTTAAAATTTTTTGTAGAAGATGAATTCTCTTATTTAGAATTGTCCATTTTTTAAATTAAAAACGATTCAATTATTAAGGCGTTTCTTCTATTAAACTTAAGCTAAAATTATTTAATTTCAAAGGGGGCTTTTAAAATTATATAATTCTTAACTTTCTCAATTTTAAACTAAATTTTTGGCAATTAAATATTTCTTTTTACGCAATTAGACTTTGAAATAGTACGATTAAAAAATAAACTGGTTTTTAAAAATGTTTAATAATTGGACTTACATAATACAATTTTAAATTATTTTTCTTTAAAAAGTAAAAAAAGTCAGAAATGTACAAACCGAATCTTAGGAAATAATGAATAGATGCATTAAAATTTTTTTTTAATTTATTCTTAAACAAAATCTTAAATATAATCTAAATCCTATAATTTGATAATATCTAGATCTTTAAAAAATATATTTTCTAGTGCTGTAAATGATTATAATAAGGGAGTAGTTCTAACTTCAAGACATTTGAGAACGAACGAGCTCTTTGAAGTTCGACTGGACAAGATTATTACTAAATGGATTGGATCTATCGAAATTGGCGTTACAACCAACTCTCCAATGGAATTGGCATTTCCCTGTATCATGCATTCCAGGTAAATTACTTCAAATAATTTCTCACTCCATTCCCTTGATGATTTTCATTTGTAAGATCTGATACGTGGATCATGACTGGTCATGGAGTGATGCATAATGGGATCGCATTTATATATCACTATGGTCAAAACCTGGATAAGTTACAAGTTGGCGACAGGGTAGGGGTAATGAAAAATGACAGTTCTATCCTCCACTTTTACATAAATGGCGAGGATCAAGGAGATGTGACAACTATTACTGAAGGAGTTTACGGCTTTATCAATTTGCATGGACAAGCAGTTCAAGCTACAATTGTGGACGCTAATTTTCAAAAAACCTTGAGATTTCATCATCTACATGGAAAGGATGCCAGGATCACAAACAACGGACTGACAGCTACCCGAAGACGACCATTAGAAATATTTTACGATTCGGTTGAAGAAAATCAAAATTTAAGTGATGGTGGAAGATTTCAAATTTCGATAGATAAAATGGATTCTGAACAGAAAGGCTCAATAATCCAGAAATATTCAAAGCCAGAAAATGTTGCAAATCAGCAATCCACTTCCGTGATTGAAAGATGGAATCAGACCACTGTCATGCAAAAAAACTTAATTTTGAAGTCAATCACACCGATTATAAAGTATGTTTTACTTTCCTTATGGTCTTACAATTAGATTATTTATAAGTAAAACAAGAAAAAAGACTGATGATATATACCGGCAGAGCCATGTGTAGAAGGACCCTTTTAATTTTGTCAAAAGAAATACTAAGAGCTTCGATGTCTCAGGCTTTTACTGAGACTTTTACTGAGGTTCTGGTGGTTCGGATCGCACCTTAAGCTTTGAGTCCCCATCAAGCACAAAACGGCAACCCACTCCATGGATGGCGGAGTAAAAAGAAAGTAGTCTTTCCCAATATGCCATATCATATATTCTCGTAAGGTCAATGGACATGTACATCTTCAATTGTAGCAAAAGAAATTTTAAGAACTTTGAGGATGTCTCAGGCGATTAGATGTTTGGACTTCACGTTTGATGTCCTGTTTTCGATCCCTGAGCTTGTCTTTAAAATTTTTCTATGTACGCCTCAGATCCGCGAGACGGCACCCATATTTTTCGTTCATAGTACGATTTATCTAACCCCTACTCTTTTCCATGGTGCTATTGTTGTTAAGCTGTTGAAGAAGCGGAATGCGGCTATGCAATTTATTATGGGTCTCACGACACGAAAGTCTTTTCCGGCAAATATTCATCTCAAGCGAGCTGTGCTGACTCTGGTGACCTTGCTCCTTTCCATTACAGGGTTGCTCACCGAAAATTTGAGCCTCTGCTACAAATACAGAATAGATTTGAATAGACTAGATCTGGTTTTCACAGACCCTCAGCGGTTTTTATGCAGGGTTCCTAAGAGTACTAAAAACCCCTTGTCTCGTAAATGTTGGGCGACTTTGTTGGATACTGCATCGTGCCATGCGATTCGCATGTCATGTATCCGGAAGCATATCTAGTTTATGGGATTTAGGGTTTCTGCTGCAATGCAACCTGCTGGGCAGCTTCTATCTACGTGCCTTCTTCAAAAGGTGCGTGATTTAGTTGGTTAAGTACTAATTCTTAAGGGACAGGAGTTATTATCCCTGCCATTCAGGAATTTTGTTCTGTCGCTAATCCAAGGATGTTTTCCAAGTGTTTCGACGGAGCGGAGAAGGCCACCTCCATATACTGGGTTATAGACCTTGTTGTTTATATCGATTTATCTCTCAACTCTCTTAAAACATCCGTTGTTTCTGGGAAGTTATTGGTCTGCCTTCCTTAATGCAACCACACTGTTTCTCCGTAATATTGATGCAACCTACCTTGAAGAAAGTATTCTAAAACTGAATTAGCCATAAGAGCATGGAAGTATGCGTTTCGAAAGTCATATTGTCCACTAGTCCACTAGGGGTGCGTTGGACTTATCGGATAAAACTCTATGGTAGGACGAAGGAACTCATCGCTGCTCAGAGGGATGGATGCCAAGCTGATGCCATATAGAGCAGTTTGAGCCACAGATGGTGTTGTCAGAATCATATCCAAATCAAAGGCATTGTCTCTGAAGTCGTCTACATGTGCCTGAATCTTCTCTAGCGCACGTCAATGGGTATAGCAGCCTAGGCTGCGCATCTTGCGAGTATGCGGTGGAAAGCTCACACAATCATGCGCGACATAATGAATGTCCTGCACTTATCAGACTCTTCCTCATGTCCTTCCTTAGATATAAAGATAGTGCGAGATTCCCATAGGATCTCTGGTAGTCTTTCACACTACGTAAAGAGATTTAGGGTGCATAACAGTCCAGCTGCTTTTTCTTTGATAGCTTACATGTTTACTCTCTTTCTTTGTAATAGGTTTCAAAATTTCCTTTACTCCTTCCTCAATTGTGATGGTATTTGAGGGCCCATCTGAAATATTGTTAATGCACCTCTTTCAATCGTCATTCCAGAGAATCTAAGGTTTAGCGTAGTCTCGTCTGCGCTCTTTTTTCGTTGCAATGGGTTCCTTTTTGTTTCCTTATCCCTTCGTACATGCCGCTCCTGGATGTAAATTCTATTTTATATGTGGTTGACCTTTCTACAGATGCGATGAAAATGGCTAACGTACCCTCTTCATTCTCATCCGGTAGATGTTACTGTAGGAGAAATGTTCTTTTCCGGCGTCTTTCAGGTTGATGTGGGATCCGTTGATCTACGCCTACTTCTTTATTCAAATTTTGGAACAACTGCTGGTATGCATCGCTTCTATGGTAACACTTTATGTATTCTAGGAAGCGTCCTTTTAAGTCAGCTGCAAAAATTTTACTTATTTTCCCCTGATCACTTATATGCAGCTTTGCTTATCTGCTAGCCAATACATTTTCATCTTCGCCGGTCTATCTCTGCTTTGTCAGCACCACGTTCACCAGGCGCCTGCGTTCTTTGGATGTACTTGATGCTTGTAATATTGTGTTGGGTCAGGATTAACTACGACTGGCAAAAGCAGGGCTAGTCGGTGGACCTTAAATATGCGAGGCTTTGTTTATTAAATGGAGATCTTTTAATATCCGGTAAATGGGATTGAAACCAGATTGTCTCCACTACCTTGACTAAAAAGCCTACATTGTGATAAGCGTCAAAAAATCCGTGAAGAGCGGGTCATTAGGAGATCTCATGAAAAACTTTAGATCATTTACCTATATTTCGTTGGCCGAAGCGGGATCGCTACTCCTTGAACAGGTTTACAACAGTCATATACTCGAACTCCGAAGATAGGAGAAGCTTGGGAATCGGGAACTCCAAAGATTCGAGCGTTAAAGGGCCTCCATCTCCTGCGACGTTTAGATTTCGGGGGTAATACATGAGAACGCACACGGGTACTACGTCCACGCGCAAGTCTAGTTAAAGGCAGCGCGCACTCGTGCGCGCCTGACTCTTAAATAGAGCGGGAGTAGAGCGCAAAAAATTTTGCTCGCTTTTTTGGAGTCGGAATGCTCGTATCTTTGGAGCGCTCGCATATTTCGAGCTTGAGCTGTAGGTCCCATATCAATTACATGACAGTCCCGTTTAGAAAGATCTGCTAAATGATCGGACTCCTAATTAACTTTAAGAAAATTAATTTTGTTAACAATTAAATCTGTTTGTTAACTTTTTTGAAACCCTTATACCACTTACATCATTTCCAACTTTTAGTGACACGGAATCGTTGAAAAACTTAGTAGCTCTTCCTATGAAATCTAAATATGCTCTAATGGATGATACTTTTTGGGATTCAAAGTTTCATAATCATAGAAGAAATATAAAGTTGCTGCAGACAAATTCGTTAAGGTTCGATTGCTACAAGATTGAGATAAAACCGCAGGGGAATGACGAGGAACTTTCTGGGGAGAATTTTAAAGAACTTGGGAATGAGGAGACTATTGAATCGGAATTTAAAGCACACATGGTCACTGATTTAGATGATTCCTGCCTCATCAATGGCATTTGCTTTATTCACGAATGTTGCCAGTGCACTATACTATAATTTTTATACTATTTTCTTTAATTAGGGAACTAATATTTTTAATGAAAATATTGAACTCAAATATAAGTATCGAATTAGTTTATTAATAAAAGTGACTATATACAATATTATTAACTGACTATATGCAATCATTATTCTAATTATACTGGTACATTCTCCGCGCTATGCAAAGAATTTAACTAGGACCATTTCCCATTTTCCGTTTATTTAATCAAAAGACATTCATCACGGAAAATATGATATTTAGGATTTATTAAAAAATATTGTTTGCATTTTTGAAAATATTTTAGGTGTGTAAATCGATAGTGTTGATTTATATTTTCACGGTGGTTAAAAAAGATATCTATACTGATCGGCCGTTGCCATCTTTCTGCTGATAATGCAGATTCTTAGAAAAATTCTTCAATCTTTTGAAATGTTTTGAAATTTATTTTATAACATAAAATCCATTAACAATTTTCTTAGGAATCATAAAAAAAATTGGCTCATTTTACTGAAACCTTCTAAACTTCTTAAAAAGCTTCCAAATGCTTTTTGAAATCATCAGGAATCTACATTTTTCTGACGAAAATTTTTTTATTCTCTTGAAGTCTCTCAACATTTTTCAAAACCTTCTACAGTTTTTGTTTTAAATCTTTGAAAATTTACATTTTGTTTACTTTTGAAAAATCTTTTCCAGTTTTTAATTCTTTTACAATCTATTCAAAACTTCTGATTCTTCTTAATATTTTTTTTAATTATTCAAATTCTTCCTAACATGTATGCAAAATACTGCAAAATTAATTAGCATTAATTAGAATTTTTCAGATTCTTTTTTTAACATTTTGGAAATTAAAAAATATTTTCTTAAATATTCCCTAAAAAATAATTTGTTTTAAATCAATTAAAAATTTCCCGTGAATCTTAAGAATTTTTTTCTCGAAACCTTCCGAAACCCTTACAAACTATCAAACTTCCATTTGAAAAATCTACACTTTCTTTTTAATTTATTGAAATCTTTTTAAATTTTAAATTATTTTCTGAATTTTTTCGAAACTTCTGAATACCTTCTGAAATGATTTACATTTTTCCTAAAATAAAAATAAAAAAATTAAATTAAAACCTTCAGGATTCTTTTTCCAGATTTTCGGAAATATTTTCTCAAAACTAATTTATTGACCAAATTCTAGAAAATTCATAAAATTGCGTTAAACTTTTGTAATTTTTTAAAAATATATTAAAAAAATATTCTAAAGTTTACCTAATATTTTTAAGAAAATCTTTTTATTATTTTGAAACTATTTTTAAAGAATTGTTGAAAAGCTTCTAAATTTTGTTGCTCGAAATCTTAAAAAAATCTACAATTTGTTAACATTCTTTTTTTAATCTTCTTCAAATTAATTTTTATTTTAATTCATAACCTTCAACGTATTTTTTGAAATAATTCAAAGTTTTCCTAAAAATTTTTGTAAATTCTGAAAAATAAAAAACTGTCTTAAAATCTTGTAGATTCTTTTCGACATACTTTGAAATTTACAAAACCAACAATATTAAAATTTTTATTTTTAATATCTTTTTACCAGTGACAGCAGTATATATACACATTTCCTAAATAAATATATTCTAAGTTTTTGTCCATTAATTTCATTTTTTCCATCTCTTTGAAATTGAGAAAAAGTTTATAAATTAAAAAATAATTATTTTTCAATATTAAAAAAATCGTTTACAATTACAATGTCCTCTTTTAGAATTAAAACTCCTCATTAATACATTGTAATTTAAAAAAGTCTAAAAAATTTATGATTTTTAGAGGTAAACATAACTTACAATTAATGTAATATGCTTAAAAGAATATAAACAGAATGTATTGTCCTTTTTTAAAAAAGTTTATAAAACATGTGTTATGATAATAATAGCTTAAATACTATTAATCAATCAGGTAAGGAGAAGGATTCTCACTGTACTGTTTGAAATTTTTTGATCCGTGACAAAAAGCCCAAACAACAAAGCGCTCGCCCAATGAGAGTCGCGCTCCGTGAAAAAGGCCCGCCAATCAGAGAGCGAGTAGGGGCATGCTCATACACACATCCATCGCGATGAAGCTAGTCGCTCTGATTCGCTCTGATTTTGTAACTAGATTTAACCCTATATTAATTTCTCCATGAAACTTTCTGGATGACAAGCAGCATAAAAGCTTCTCAAATCCGTTCGGCTCAAAAAACTAAATATTTTATCCACCACAAGAAAAGGCGCTTCCCAATTCAAAGCTTTCCTAAAAGGTTCCTCACATTTTTCCAACAAAATAATCCTCTCCTTTCCCTTTTTTATCCTAAATTTCAATATCGTGTTGTATATGAAAAATCTTTTCTTCACCCTACATTGAAAAAATGTCCAAATCAAGGGATTTCTAACACAACTAATTAGTTTCTTCTCATTTGCTACCAAAATATCAAAGAGTTTGACACCCTGAGCAATATCAGTATTTCTCATTCTTCTAATTTCGATTAAACAAATCTGATCGTTGAGTTGCGTTCCCATGAGTGTATCTAAATTTTGTTGATCGATAAACTGATCAGCAACTTGCAGCCTGATCACTTCCATCATTAAAGAACTGGAAATATCAGCATTGATATTGCTTCTTTCCATAGATTGTTTGCGATCAGAATGCCTGAAAGCTGTTTCATTTTTCCCGTCCTTAATATTAATATCAGCACCATACATTAAAAGAAGATCTACCGCTGAACTATTTCCGTTTCTAACAGCTGTGTGGAGAACAGTCTCTTTTTTTGATGATGACCAGGCATTGACATCAGATCCATACTTCAGGAGAATTTTTAATATTTTTTCTGATGATGTCTTAACAGGTTTTGATAATAAATAATGAAGTGGAGTTAAATCATCTTTGTTTCTGGCACTTAAGCTGGCACCACAGCGCAGAAGTACTTTAATTAAATTCTTGTCTGAGTCCTCTTGGTCCAGGGCGAAGTGCAGTAGAGGAAGATCATCTGCATTATTTTCCTCGAATGAAACGCCTTTCCGGAAGAGGTATTTAATCATTTTTAAATTTCGGCGTTCAATGAAATTATAGAGAGAATTAATTTCATCTTTGGAGACGGAATCAATTATGTCTTTCACTTGTTCGAGAACTCTTTCCTGGACTGCGGATCGCAGATTTTGATCATCATAACTTGTTTTGAACTTTTTCTTTTTCATGATTTCCTAGAAGAAAGAAAATTAGTTTTTAGAATTTGGATAAAAATGGCTTTTTCCACTATTCTTGGCGTAGAGCTTGATACCCAATCATGTATCACGTAGTATACCAGGTGTATACATATGAAACCGGTATTTTTTCAAGAAAAAAACACATTTATTTCAAGAGAATGATAACAAATATTTTATTCAAAGTATGCGCC
>NC_046661.1:144727640-144743260 GCF_010883055.1 Belonocnema kinseyi | reverse complement strand
TATGCCAATTAGCACAAATGGTAAGTTCCGACAGTGCCTACAAGTGTGCCTACTGGCCGCTAAATGGCAATACCGGTTTCATATGTATACACCTGGTATGAAAACCCCCTTTTTCAGATTTTTAATTAACGAAAACATTTCGAAAAAAACTCGGATTATTTTCCAAAATTTTTTGACAGATTTTAAAGAAAATCTTATATGATTTGAGAACGTTGCATATGATTTACAAAAGTTTCTTCATTAAGGCTGTTGGAACGGGACGCGACCCTACTAAAAATTCCTATATAGGAACCACGAAGTAATAATAAGGAGACCGATCATGCTGTACAAAGCGTCTCGAGTTTTGACTGCGGTAACTGTACTTTTATTGTCAGACTTAGGGCCGGTTCCACCAACATCGGTTAAAAATTTAATACTCGGTTAAAGCTGGTTAGTCGTTCCATCACTTTTTAACAGCCGGTTAACTCGCATAAACCACCGTTAAATTTAACTGGCCAAAATTGATCGGTTAGGGCGATTTCATCGTCCTTTAACCTAAAAAGTGCAGTGTCGTTTTGAAATATGGAGTTTTTGGAAGAAGTTCTGAGGTCGTCTGATCGTTGCAAATGCATGACAAAATAATAAAGTTGAATTTAATAGAGCATTAAAAGTAATTTACTGACAGTATTAAATAATCTTTGAATATTTTGAGTGATCTTTTCGACATTTTCCATTTTCTAAGCGAAAGAAAACTTAAAAAAACTGCTTATAGATCAAATAACCGCAGTGTTAAAATTTTGAACAAAAATCGCGAAGTGCGTTTGTTTTGATTGTAATCGGGAAAATTGCTTTTCGGCATAACTCTTTTCATGAAATTTAGCTTAAGATTTAGGACAAAATGGATTTTTTATTATAATTATTTTTAAATTAGACATGAACTAAAGGATCTTATTCTAAATAAGGAATCGCAAAATATGAACTCTTTTCTATATTGCTTTGCAAATTTACGAGAACTATTAGTTATTTAAACAATTTTATTTAAAACAAAAAAGTGACTTTTTTCTACGAGTTCTGCAAGTAAATTTGTGCTTTGTAAATTTACAAGAACTATTAATTATTTAATCAATCTTAATGACAAGATTAAGAGTTTTTGCACATTTTCTACAAGTAAATTTGCTTACGGAGTTAAATAAGAATGTCTTTTTTTTATTGTTTTGCTTTTTTAATTCTTTTATTTTTGCTTTGCGAATTTATAAAAACACTATTAATTATTAAAACAATTTTTCTTAAAAAATTTAAAGTTTGGCCTTTGTCCTTCGAATCAATTTGTTTTTAAAGTCAACTAAGAGTGTATCCGATGACTCTTTTCTAAGTTGCTTTGTAAATATAAGAACTATTAATTATTTAAACAATTTTAATAGCAAGATTAAGAGTTTTTGAACTTTTTTCTACAAGTCAATTTGTTTACTGAGTTAATTAAGAATTTTTATTTTTTATTCGTTTGCTATTTTTTTGTTTTGTTTTTGCTTTGCAAATTTAAAAACACTATTAATTATTAAAACAATTTTACTTCAAAAATTTAAAGTTTGGCCTTTGTTCTACAAATAAATTTGATTTCGAACTAAACTAATAATGTCTATCCGATGACTTTTATCTATGTTGCTTTGTAAATTCACAAGAACCATTAATTATTTACACAATTTTAATTTAAAAATTAAGAGTTCGCCCTTTTTTCTACAAGTCAATTTGTTTACGGAGTCAACTAAGAATGTCTGTCCGGCGACTCTTTCTATACTGCTTTGCAAATTTACAAGAACTTTTAATTACTTAAACAATTTTAATTAAAAAATTAAGAGTTTATGTGTTGTATAACATTTAACTGTTTAATTGGAAATTCGTTTTCTGTTGTTAAAAATGCATTTTTCTTAAACTGAAAATTTAACAATTCCATTCATGGATAAAAATTTCTCTGTTTTAGCTGAAAAATCACATTTTTTTGGTAAAAAATTATTCTTTTAGATAGAAAATTAATTATTTTTGTTGAAAATTCATTTCTTTGGTTGAAAGTTATTTAAAAATTTAATCTTTATGGTAGAAAATTAATTTTGTTGTTTTTGAAAATTTAACTGTTTCGTTAAAAAATGATTTTAGTTGGTTAAACACTTATTTCTCTTACTTAATAATACAATATTCTATTTTTGTTTAGATCTTTATTTTGTTTTTAGTTGAAAATTCATCTATATTGTTAAAAAGTTGTCTCTTTTGGTGAAAAAATCACCTTTTCGTTTTAAAATTCCATTAAAAAATAAAATATGTTGTTGAAAATTTATTTCCTTGAATAAAAATTATTGTTTTTAACTAAGAATTTATTTATATTTTTTCTCGAAATTTGTTTAGATAAATATTCAATTTTTCCTAGACAATTCATCTGTTTGCTTCGAGATTTAAGTAATTCGTTGAAAGTTGATTTTCTTTGGTTAAAAACTTATTTCTGTAACATAAAATTAAACTATTCTATTTTGGTTTGAAACTTTGTGTTTTTTTAGTTGGAAATTCATCTATTTTGTGAAAATTAGTTTTTGTACTAAAATGTAGCTATTTCATTTTTGCTAGAAAATTGATTTTTTGAGTTGAAAATTCAGTTATTTTGTTAAAAACTCGCCTTGTTTAATCGAAAAATCAATTACTATCTTTGTAGAAAAATTTTCAAGTAAAATCATGAATCTTAAAAATAAAATAATTTATTTTTAATATATTTCAAGTAGGTACTTGAATTTTTAACCAAGAAATATCAATTCTCAACAAAAAAATGTAATAGATGATATTTCAACCAAGATTACCTTATTTTACATAAAGAACGGTTTAATTCAACCATAAAAGACCAATTTTTCATCAAATACTTGAATCATCAATCAAACTAGATTAATTCAAATAAAGTAAATTTTTAACAACAGAGTTGAATTTTCAACCAAGAAATATTTTATAGTCAGCAAAGCACAAAAAATTCTTAAATTTTCTACAAAGCAGTTGAATGTAAAAATTTTAAATACATTTGCATTCTCAACAAAAAAGTCCAATTTCAACGAAGTAGTTTGAAAAGTTAGGAAAGAGAAAAATAATAAACGGTTTGTGTACAATTTTTCCAGGCAGTAATTTATTGTTAGAGGCCCAAAAAGTTAAATTTTTAACCCAAAAAATAATTTTTTCAACTAGGACGATAATTCGCAATCAAGAAGATTAATTGAAAGATTAATTTTTTCTCAAATATGAAATAGTTGAATTTCCTAAAAAAGAAGATGAATTTTCGAGGAAAAATGAAACTGTTAAATTTTCAATTAAAAAAGTTAATTTTCAATCTAACAGCAAATTCTTTTTTATTACTTGAATTTTCAAAAAAAAATAGTTAAATTATCAACCCAAATAAGAGTTTTGTTCGACTAAATATTTAGATTTTCAACCAAATATTTAAATCTTCAACATAAACAGATTTATTTTCGACTAAAAATTCGCATTTTAAGCCATAAAGGATGATATTTCTAGCGAAATAGATGCATTTTTAACCACGTAGTTAAAATGATCTAAACAAGAAATATACCAATATAAATTTGCAATAAAAAAGAGAATAGTTACATTTTCAGTAAAAAAATTAATTTTCAACAAAAAAAAACACGAATTAAAAAATAGTTGAATTTTCAACTAAATAATTAAATTATCAGCCTAAACAGATTCATTTTTTTATTAAAACGTTGCATTTCGAACAAAACAAAAAAAAAAAAAGAAAATAAACTTCTGGTAGAAGAAGTGCATTTTCAACCACATGGTTAAATTTTCTAAAAATATAGATAAATTTTCTATGAACAATATAATAGTTACAGCTTCAGTTAGAAAAAATTATTTTCAACCGAAAAAAATATTTTTTATGAAAATATTTAAATCCTCAGCGTAAAAAAAATTATTTTGAACTAAACAGTCGCATTTTTAAACAAAATTATCAACTTTCAACCAAAAATTAAAGTTTAAATTTTCGTTAAAAAATATAATTTAATTTTCAACCAAAAAAAGTATTTTTTAAGAAAACAGTTGAATTTTCGCCCACAGGTGAACTTTCAGACTCGCTTGTTGTTTTTTATTGAATTCAAGAAATCTCAATTCTCGAACTTGATTAAAAATTCTTTCTTTTTCGGTAGAAAATTATCGTTTTTTTACAAATTTAACAACTAGGTTTTCAAATACAAACTACTTTCTTAAAAATTTATTTTTTGGTTGAAGATTCAAAATTTTGGTTAAAAATTCTTCTCTTTCGTTGGAAAATGAACTGTTCTGTTAAAAATTGTTGTTTTTTTTTTTGAAAAATTACTTTAATAATTGAAGATTCACATATTCCAGTTTTCATCGGAAATGGTTCTTTTTAAAGAAAAAAATAAAACTTTTTGTTAAACTGGAACTATTTTGCTAAAATTTGGTCTTTTGTTTAAAATTATTTTCATTTAGTTGAAAATACAACAAACTGTTTAATTTTTAACCTGAAGAGAACCTATTTCATTTAAATACTTAAATTTTCAACAGGAATTAAATAGTTCAATTTTCAATTTAAAAATAATTTTAAAGAAAAAAAGAAGAAATTTCGAAAAATATTTGAATCCTCAACCAATAGTCTTGTTTTCAAACAAAAAGTTACACTTTCAACCAGAAAAGATTAACTACTTTCTTCAAAATTAAAAAAAAATTTATTATTAAAATATCAAGTTTTTTGTAGAGAATTCTTTAATTTGGTTAAAAATTCGTTTTTTGGGTAGAAACTTATTCTTTTTATTCAAAATTCATCTTTTTTAGTTGAAAATTGAACATTTTGGTTGAGAATTCTTGAATTTTGTTAAAAATACTTTTTTTCGTTGAAAAATTATTCTTTTTGTTTAAAAACTCATATTTTTGGTTAAAAATTTATCAACTAGTGTTTGAATTTGAAATACGTTCTTAAAAATTAAAAAAATTAATATTTTTGTATGAAAACTAATCTTTTTGGTTAAAAATTTAACAACTAAGTTTTAAATTTTGAATACTTTGTTAAATATAAAATTTTTCTTTCTTCCATAAAAATTTGTAAGAAAGTAGTTCAACTTGAAAACCTAATTGTTAAATTTTTAAAAGAAACTTGAAAATGTACTTTTTGGTCGAATATTCAAAATTTTAGTTAAAAATTCATCTCTTTCGTTGGAAAATGAACTGTTTTGTTGAAAATTGCTTTTTTTTAAATTACTTTAAAACTTTACTTTGTTAAACTTGAACTATTTTGTTAAAAATTCGTCTTTTGTTGAAAAATATTCTAGTTTAATTAAAATTACAACAAACAGTTTAATTTTTAATCCAACGAGAAGCTATTTCAATAAAATATTTACATTTTTAATTAAAAAAGATAAATGTTCTATAACAATGAAATAGTTTTATACAAATCTAATACCTTGTCTGGTGAGAATGTAAAAATGATTTATTTGTCATGAATAATTTTGTGATAGTTCTGTTTTTGGTTTTAATCGTAAAAAATAGCATTAAAAACATAAAAAATTAAATCTTTTTTAAATGCACAATTTTTGGCTCTCCATATTTTACCGTTATTTGCATAGTTTGGCCGAAAAATGTAATTTTGGAATTTTTCGTATCTTTATGCTGTGAAAATATCAAATTTTGATTTTTCAAACAAAATCAAAAAATTTTTATGATAATGTTGTAGGGCATTTAAAAACAACATTTCTCTTCTCTTGACTTTTTTCATATCGTGCGTTATTTGGCATGAAATGTTCGCTTTCGTGTGTGTTTTTTTTTTTTTGAATTTTGTAAATGCTATAACTCTGGTAATTTTCCATTTTATGAAAAAAGTGATCAGGATAAATTGTTCGAATTTTTGAATACTATGAATAACAAAACAAAAAGTTGCACTTGTAACCAGAAAAGATGAAATCTCTACAAAAATAGTTGAATTTTGAACTAAATAATTTTTAACTGAAAATTATACATTTTCAAACAAAAATGAAACAGTTTAATTTTCAGTTAACAAAATTACCTCACAGATTAAAATTTTTTTCAAGAAAACAGTCTCATTTTTAATTCAAAAAAAGATGAAATTTTGACCAAAAGAGATGAATTTTAATCCAGACGAATCTTAAACCAAATAGCTGAATTTTCAACAAAAAAAAAAAAGATCAGTTTTCAACCAAAAACAGATTTAGTTTGAAATGAACAGACGAATTTTTAACAGAAGAGTTGAATTTTCAACTCGAAATTCATGTTTTGGTTAAGAATTCTTGAATTTTATGGAAAAATCGACTTTCTTGGTTATAAGTAAATCTTTTTTGTTTAAAAATGCATCTTCTTTAGTTGAAAATTCAACCTTTTATTTGAGAATTCTTGAATTTTGTTCAAACTTAATTTTTTTCGGTCGAAAATTATTCTTTATGTTTAAAAATTCATCTTTTTGGTTAAAAATTTAACAAGTAGGTTTTAAAGTTTAACTACTTTCTTAAAATTCAAAAAAACTCTAACTTTAGTTAAAAATTGAACATTTGGATTGAGAATTCTTGAATTTTGTGAAAAATTATTTTTTTTCGGTAAAAGAATTATTCTTTTTATTTGAAAATTAACCTTTTTGTTAAAAAATTTAACAACAAAGTTTTAAAGTATAACTGCTTTATGAAAAAAAATGTTTTCCTTCATTCTTAAAAATTTGACTTTATAGTTGAGAATTCTTGAAATTTATTGAAAATTCTTCTTTTCTGGTAGAAAATTAATAATTAAGTTTGAATTTTTCTTTTTTTAGTGTAAAATTCAACTTTTTGGTTGAGAATTCTTGCATTTTGTTCAAAATTACTTTTTTTCGGACGGAAATTATTCTTTAGATTTAAAAATTCATCTTTTTGGTTAAAAAATTAACAAGTAGGTTTTAAAGTTTAACTACTTTCTTAAAATTCAAAAAAATTCTAACTTTGGTTAAAAATTGAACATTAGGGTTGAGAATTCTTGAATTTTGTGAAAAATTCTTTTTTTTTTCGGTAAAAAAATTATTCTTTTTATTTGAAAATTAATCTTTTTGTCAAAAAATTTAACAACAAAGTTTTAAAGTATAACTGCTTTATGAAAAAAAATGTTTTCCTTCATTCTTAAAAATTTGACTTTTTAGTTGAGAATTCTTGAATTTTATTGAAAATTCTTGTTTTCTGGTAGAAAATTAATAATTTAGTTTGAAACTTTTTTTAAGTTGAAAATTCAACTTTTTGGTTGCGAATTCTTTGAATTTAATTAAAAATTCTTTTTTTGTCCGTAAAAAATTGTTTTTCTTAAAAATTAAACAACTAGGTTTTTAAGTTGAACTACTTTCTTAAAAATGCATTTTTTGATTGACGATAAAAAAATTTAGTTAAAATTTCACCTCTGTGGTTGGAATTGGAACTTTTTTTTATTTAAAATTCACATATTCCATTTTTGGTCAGAAATGGTCCTTTTTAAAGTAAAAATTCAACTTTGATTGAACTATTTTTTTCAATTCGTCTTTTATTGAATATTATTATAGTTTAGTTGAAAATATAAGTTTAATTTTTAACCCCAAGAGAAGATGTTTCAACAAAATACTTACATTTTCAATTAAAAAATTAATTAAAAAAATAAATAAATAAATTTTAACAAAATAGTTAAATCCTCGACTAGTTAAATTTGCAACCAAATAATTTTGAATTTTTAACTGAAAATTATACATTTTGAACCAAAAATGAAATAGTTTATTTTTCGGTTAAAAAAACGATCTTACTTTTTTTTTAATTTTCAACAAAATCGTTTCATTATAATTAAAAACAAAGATGAAATTTTTTCCAAAAAGGATGAATTTTTAACAAAATCGATGCATTTTGAACCAAGCAGTTGGATTTTTAAAGAAAAAGATGAATTTTAATCCAGAACAATTTGCAAAGCTGAATTTTCAGCAAAACACATTAATTTTAAATCAAATAGTTGAATTTTCAACTAAAAAAAGATCAGTTTTCGCAAAGAACAGATTTATTTTCAAACCAAACAGACGAATTTTTAATAGATCATGTGAATTTTCGACCAATAACATGAATTTTTAAACTTGTTGATTCATTTTTTACACATAAACGTTAATTTTCTATTACCAAAATTCATTTTCTACCAAAAAAGGTGAATTTTTAGAAAAATACATGAATTTTCAACCAAACAAAAAAAACCTAACCTCGAAACGTCATCTGTTTAATTAATTTCCTCCAACCTAGATAGCTTCTTTTAAGAAAGCTATTTTTATTTTGACACGTTACAAAAAATTATATTTTTTTATATGGAATCGTTTGGAATTGTTTTGAACCCTATTTTTATCTTTTGGACTTGAAAATACAAAAATGTATCGGTTTTGCAAAAATGGTGTTCTAACTTCACAAATTCACACTTCCATTGCCCTTTTAACGTTTTCGAAAAATTCCTTGATGAATTGCTAAAAATCAATTTTGATCCTTTGGACGCGAAAATCCAAAAGTTATTGATTTTTCATAAAAAAAATAGTTGGACTACAAATTTCCACCCTTCAATTGACACTTCAAATTGTAAAAATTGAATTACTTTCTACTTTTACTTACTTCCTCTTTTCGCTTTTGCATCCTTAAGTATATTTTGTCAAGATGTTTAATGATTTTATTTCAACAAACACATCGAAACCAACAAAATGTAAACATTATATCCGCCTGATGCCCTGATATAAAAAATATAAACAAAAACACTGGGCAACGTAACCTGAAATATTGAGCGATTCGAATTAGGTATATTTCATGTCATGACGTCACCTAGCAAGATGTCTGCATGCCGAGGGCCAAGCACTAAACAAATTAATGGACGAAACGTAAGTTTTTATTCTGGCTTAATAATAAATGTGAAAACAATGATTTTTCACTAATTTTAGTAAGAATTTTTGAATTTGATTAAATATTAATTTTATCGGTAAAAAATTCGTCTTTTTTCGTATCAAATTATTTTTTTAGTTTCAAAATTCATCTTTTTTAGTTGAAAATTCAACTTTTTGGTTGAGAATTCTTAAATTTATATAAAAATTCGTATTTTTTTGGTAAAAAATGATTCTTTTTTGTTTAAAAATTTAACACCTAGGTTTTAAAGTAGAAGTACTTTCTTAAAAATTAAGAAATTCTTTCTTTCTTAAAAATTCAACTTTTTGATTGAGAATTCTTGAATTTTGTTAAAATTTGTTTTTCAGTAGAACATTAATCTCTTCGGTTAAAATTTGAACAACTAGATCTCAAAGTGGAACTACTTGCTTAACAATTAAAATTTTTTTTCTTTCTTTCTTGAAAATTGACTTTTTGGTTGAGAATTCTTAAATTTCATTGAAAATTCGTCTTTTTTGTTAACAAATTATTCGTTTAGTTTAAAAATTCATCTTTTTTAGTTGAAAATTCAACTGTTAATTTAGTTGAGATTTGTTCAATTTAGTTTAAGAAATCGTTTTTTGGGTTATTGTTTTATTATATATTAATTGAAAATATTAAATATAAAAATATATTCATTTATTATAAATTATTTTTTTTTTAAATTGAAAATTGAACTGTTTTTTTTTGAAAATTCCTTTTTTATGTTGAAACATTACTTTGGTAATTAAAAAATCACATAATCGATTTTTGATCGAAAATAATTATTTTTAAATTAAAAATTCAACTTTTTGTTAAAATCAAACTATTATGTCCAACATTCATTTTATTTAAAACTATTCTAGTTTATTTAAAAATACAACGTTTGGGTTGGGAGTTCTTGTATTTTGTTGACATTTATTTTTTTATTGTATAAAGTTAACTGTTCTATCAAAATTTCATATATTTCATTTGATAATTCTACTTTTTTGTATAGAAAATTCGTAAATTTGTTTTGAAAGTTAAAAAATGTAGTAAAAAAAATCAGAGTGACTATTTGGAAGAATTTTCGTAAAATGTGAAGACCAGGTATATAAAAACAATTGAAAAAATTCGAAAATTGTAAAGAGGACACTCCCGTAGTGGGGGAAGTACTTTTACGTGCGCCAAAAAGTTTCGCGATCCTGCCACCGAGCGGTATGGCGCACTAGTTGAGTAGTAAAGAGTATGAAAAGCGTTAACAGGTTTTCCAACCTCAAAGTCTAAGCGACAAAAGCAGAATCTTGATGCAAATCACTTCAGACGTGCGCAATATCTAAAAAAATGCCGTTTGCGTGTTCGGTGCCAAAGTGCGAAGGAAACAGTTACAGATTTAAAGGAAAAAGATCTACGTTCAAAGTGCCCAGTGATCCTATTCTACGAAGTGAATGGGAATCTTGTGTGCCCGGGGTTATTTTTTTCCGGTCTACAGCACGTATATGTGAATGGCATTTTCCCGAAGAAAATATTATTAGAGAGTGTGTCAAACATGACCAAGAAGGGCGACTCATCTTTCGTGTTCCTTTACAACATCCACGTTTAAGAAATGGTGCCAAACCTACAATATTCAAGAATCAGAATGCTTGCAAGAAATCAAGGGAAAGTTTGAGGCAATCTGTTGATAATAGAATTGTTAATACTGAAGAAAAGGCGGAGGTGAACAAATTTCAAGTAAAAGATGAACGTAAGTATTTGTATCAATTTTAATAATTTACTGCAAAAGGCCCTCAAATTAAATTGTACAATTCTTAATAAACAATAATATAACCTAAAATAATGGTGTTAATTAAATTTGTTTCTCGTAATATTATTCAGGATGATTACTTGTTTTTAAAATTTAGTTGTGAAGTTTAAAGTTAGTTAGGACCAGCTTCCTGCCTCAACTGTGTATGTGTATGTAGTAGTAGTTTTCTTACGATCCGGAGGGGAAATGTCGGTCAAACTAAGCCAACAGATGGCACCACAAAAAGTAGGTCTGTCTTTTTCATTGAATTGCATTAAGAAAAAGCAAAAATAATTAAAAACTGGATGCTGTTTGCAAATAAACAAGAAAGAATATATAAAAAAATAAGAGGAACTATTACCAATTATTTCAAAAAAGAAAAAGTCATGAAAATATGTAGTTTAATATGAATAGAATTTAATTTTGAGATACATTTTGAAAGTAGTAAGACTACAACTTAATTTGCAAAGTAAAGAATCTTTGCTCCTTTAAAATCTTAAAAATTTCAAGTTTTAAAGGAAATATTTTTAAAAAGTAGTGGTAATTGTAATTAAAATGTTTGAGGGAATCATTTGGAAAAATGTCAATGACACGAATGATAAATGAGAAAATGGATTTAATATAATGTATATATTTATTTAAATTAAACCCAACATCATATATACATTTATACAGTTCAATAATTTATTTGTTTCTTAATCTTCAAAGCTTTTTTCTCTCTGCATTCAGCCCCTAATAATTTTATCGAAAATTTTTAATTTAAAGGAGATTTTGAATTAAATAGTTCATTATATTATTGAAAACCTCATGTCTGAAAGAAACATACTATAAGCTATTAAAATCTATAAACAAACGTACTGAACTCATGACGCACAGTTGGAGGAAATGCACCTTTTTCATTCAAAATGTCCAGAGCCTTTAATTTCCTTGCCATTTTGAATTTTTCTGTTTTAAATTAAGGATCACTAAATTCTATAGATCTTGACTCTCCTCAATTTTGACTCCTCTATTTTTTTATTAATAATTTTTCCAATCAATGTATGAACAAAGTGTTATTACCGGTAAAAAATTTTTTTTTGCTAAAAGTGCCTCCCATTAATGTAGGAATGACATTTAATAACAAAAATAATTTAAAAGTTTATAATAACCACTGTGATTAACAATTATTGTGTCAAAATATTAGAATTTGAGATTTTAAAAATTATAATTTCCTTCAATGGCCAGAACGACTTCAGGTATTCCTTAAAATAATAAATATGTAATAATATTTGATAAAATGTAACAATTTAAATTGTTGTAAAAAAATTAGAAATTTAAAATGTTTGCCCTTTCGCATAGAAAATTTTTTTTGCACTGGAAATGTTTTAAACTATTGGACGAATGACTGCTAGTCACAAAAATATTAGAAGAGTCAACAATAACCACTATTATTAACAATTTTTGTGACAAAATATTTAAACTTAAGGTTTTCTCAAATTTAAATTTTCTTGGATGGCCAAGTCGGTGGGTTATTGTCAAAAGGTTTTGTATTGAGTGAATCTTAGCATGCAGTGTTATGATTCATTTCTAATCTATTACGATTGAAAACCCGACATTTTCCGAATTATACTGCCAATATTGGGACATTTTTTATGTAAATTGTTTATAAACATGTGAGTTGTTATATTCCACTAAATATGATCAAAGATAAATTTTTTAGGAATATCCATAGCCATTAGAAGGACTAAAGAAAATAAAAATTTTGATAAAACCTTACATTTGAATATTTTGTCACGAGAATGATTCATAACAATGGTTATTGTTAACTTCTCACATATTTTTGTGATTAGCAGTTCGAACTGCTTTCAAAATGTATCTCAAAATTAAATTTTATTCATGTTAAACTACATATTTTCATGACATTTTTTTTTGAAATAATTAGTAACTATTACTAATTATTTTTTCATACATTCTTTTTTGTTTATTTGCAAACAGCATTAAGTTTTAAATTATTTTTGCTTTTTCCTAATGAAATTCAATGAAAAAGACAGACCTACTTTTTGTGGCGCCATCTGTTGGATTAGTTTAACCGACAATTTCCCTTCGGATCGTAAGAAAACAGAGAAGTGGGGGCGATGCATGGGGCTGGTTAGGACATTAAATGTAGAAGGTACATTAGAATTTTCAAATAGTAGAAATTAAAAGTTTTAAATTGAATATTATAGAAATTCTAATGGTTCCATTGGAATTTTTTTCATTTGCAGAAAATAATTGTTCAGTTATGGAAATTAATTTTCAAGAGAATGCTTTAATTTTTCCAACTGAATTTGTAAATGTTGACGCGTTATCTGACGTGGAAGCGATCGTCGTGCAAAAGGACAATGTTTTAAAAAGTCCTGTTAAAAGTGAGCAATTTAATTTGCAAGGAACGTCATGTCAATCTGCAATTATCTGCAATTTATCTTCTCTAACGAACATCACTTTTCAATTCAACAGAGCAGGTATGTAATAAACTTTATAATTTTAAAATTATATTATTTATTCTTTTCGTTATTGAATTTTTCATTAAAAAAGATTTATTTAAACCAAAAATGCAATATTTGATATTTTAACAACAAAAAAGTGAAACTTTAAATCAGAAACACTTTAATTGAATGAAAAAGACCAATTTATAGCCAAATAGTTGCATTTTTAATTTTAAAAAATGAATTTTGCACCGGAAGGAATGAATTTTTATAAAAAACGGACCAGTTTTCAAGCGAGAAGGAATTGTCTACAAAAAAGTTTAATTTGATATAAAATAGTTGAATTTTCAACACGAGAATATGAATTCTTTGCAGAAAAGTTCATTTACAACTAATCAGTTGAAATATTAGATTTTTTTCAGTTAAAAAATTAATTTTTAACAACAAAAGTAGAAATTTCAACAGAAATTATGAATCATTGGTCTGGATGATGTCAAAAATATTAGGTTCTGCCTATATTTATTTATAAATACTAGAGAAAAAGATGAATGTTTACCTACATAGTTCAATTTTTAATCAAATTAAAATTTTTTAGTCAAGAAAAAAATTCGATCAGATTGTTGAATTTTCAAGCTAAAAAGACGTATTTTCAACAAAAAGTTGGATCTTTTATCGAAAAAATTCATTTTTTATTCGAACAGTTGCATGTAAGAAAAAGCTTGCTGCAAAGCAGTTGTATTTTTAATTAAAGAATACAATTTTCCACCACAAAATAATTTTTAATAAAAAAGGTAATTTTCAACGAATAAGCTGAATTAAAAAAAATAGTTGAATTTTTATTTGAAAAAATTAATTTTTGACAACCACAAGCTTAATTTATATCTAAATTTATGAATCTTCGAACAAAAAAAAAACTTTAAAATAGTAATCCAATTTTCAACCAAGGAGTTTCATTTTTAAGCCAAAAGAATGAATTTTTAACAAAAATATAATAAATCATAGTTTAATTTTCAGAAAAATTGTATTTTCCACTAAAAAACGGGTTTTCTACCAAAAAAATCGAAGTTTGAGTAAAAAAAAGTAGTTCAACTTTCAAACACGAAGTTTTTACCAAAAAAATTAATTTTGTGCTAAAAGAGACGTATTTTTAGCACAATAACATAATTCTTAACAAAATAGATCAATTGTCTACCAAATATTTGATTTTTCTAGCCAAAAATACAAGATTTCTAGATAACGGTTGAATTTGTAAAAAAAGTTAATTTTCAATTAAAGCAGATCAATTTTCGATCAGTTGCATTTTTCAATAATATAGGTAAAACTTCTACAGAAAGAGATGAATTTTCAGCAACAGAAAAATAAATTTTTAAGAAAATATTTGAATTTGCAACCTAACAAAGATTCGTTTGTCAAAAAAGGGAAAAAGTTGAATCAAATTCTTGAATTTTTAAGAAAATACGAATTTTCTACAATGCAGTTGATATGTCTTTTGAACAATATTTTTTAATTTTCAACGAAATAATTCGCTTTTGAACCAAATAATAAAAATTTTAACCAAACAATATGAATTCTCAACTAAAAATTTAATAGCAGATTTTTAAACCAAAGAGAATGAACTTGTATTGAAAAAGTTAGTTTTTATTATTGGGTTTCATTAATTCCATTCACTTTTAACATATGTATATTAATTTTTATCCCAAAAATAAAAAATTTTAACCAAAAATAAAATAGTTGAATTTCCCGTTAAAAATGTAATTCTTAAAAAAAAGAGATTCAAAGAAAAAAACAAGTTTTCCATGAAAAGCACATTTTTCAACAAAAGAAATGAATTTTTAATCAAAATGAATCAAACAGAAGAATTTATTTATAAAGAGACTAACTTTCAGAGAAAAAACTCATTTTCTACCAAAAAAAAGTCGATATTTTAACAACATACGTGAATTGTTAACGAAAGGAATGAATCTTAAATTTAAACAGACAAATTTTCATCCAAATTGTTGAATTTTAAACTAGAAAAGGTACATTATCCACCCAAAATAGGTACATTCTCTACAGGAATAGTTACACTTTTAATTAAAAATTTTGATTTTCAACAAACTAGTTACATTTTTAAAAAGAGATGAGTTCCCAATTAAAATTATGAACCTTCTAACAACAAAATTAATTTTTTAAAAAAGAATAAAGCTTTTAACCACAAGTAGTTGAATTTTCAAGAAAAAAAGTTAAATTCTTAACGAAAAGCGTAACAAAATTTATGTTATAATTTAGAAATATTTATTTTTCGAAGCACTTGCTTTTTTTAAACTTCGGAAGAAGGAACTTTTAAATTGTAACGAATTTTGACTTGCAACAGGATCTTTTTGATCTCCTTTTGTTTTAAATCCCAATTTTAATTCTTTAAAAAAAATCCCGTTCCAATGACCCAAGAGGAATTGTGGGTCCGGATGCAATAAGGGCACATAAAATTTTTTCGTGCGAAAACGAAGTCCCCTGGAGGCTTTAGAAAAAATTTTCGAATTTTAATTT
>NC_046661.1:144715033-144727540 GCF_010883055.1 Belonocnema kinseyi | reverse complement strand
AAAATTAAAATTCGAAATTTTTTTCTAAAGCCTCCAGGGGACTTCGTTTTCGCACGAAAAAATTTTATGTGCCCTTATTGCATCCGGACCCACAATTTCATTAATTCAATTCGCATTTAACTCGAAAAAGTGGCTAAATAAATAAGAATTTTTATAATGTACGGACTAAAGAATAATACTTGTATTTTAGATAAGAATGGAGATTCATTTTCAATACTTTCAAAATATGAGGATAGAAAACTGGAGATTTTGTTAAGAAAATAAAGTTAATATTCTATTGGAAATGGTTAAACTGTGATACTCCACCTGGTGACAAAAATCCGAACTAGAAAGAATAGTTACGATTTTAAAGAAGCCTTTCAATTTGTGCTTAAAAGTGGTTTAACGAATTTTGGGTGAAATTTAAAGTATTTATTGGATGATAAGAATTAATTTTTATCGGAAACAAAGGATTTTAGATGGAATTTACATATTATACAGTAGAAGAACACATTTTTTGACAGAAATATTTTTCTAAACAAAAAATTATTGTTGTATTTATTGTGATTTTCAAAAGATTATAAACTTAAATGGACTTATTTTGAAGCAAAAACGAACTCAAAGTAAATTTATATTTATGTAGACATGAAATATTTACTTTTTTAAAAAATCTGATCCAAAAGTAAGGTTAGAATTCGTGTTTAAATCCCAATCGTATATTATTCGTATTCTTCGCATAAACTGGATAAAATTTGTCGCTACATACATTAATTCAAGTTTATTTAAGCTTGCAATGGATTGCAACTTACATAAAATAGTCAAATAATTGTTTTTTTTTTAAAATTTATTTGGCAAAAATGTGTTCTTTTTACTGTATAAGATGGAAAACCTATCTAAAACTATTAGTTTTCTATGAAGATTTATTTTTAGTATTTAATCATTCTTTTGTACTTAACAAAATAATCGTAAAAACACTTTTATGAAAAAATTCAAATATATCTTTAAAATTGTACATACTCTTTCTAGTTCCAGTTTCTGGCACCAGGTGGCGAAATGGTAGACCACTATTCCCAATTGCATACTTTTTGATTTCTAATTATACACTTTTAAATTCTGACTGCACATAAGTTTAATACATGCAAAATTTTTGGACAATATTTTTTAAAATTTTTTATTTTTGATTAAAGCTGGTGAAGACATGTTTGAAGAATATTCTATCGAAGTGCCAAAACCATGGGGTTTTAGTAAATCTTTTATAGAGGAAGAAGAAACTTTACTATTTACTTGCGTCACGAGCGTTAATGATAACGGGATGAAAAAACACGTTTTGGAAAAGTGTCTCGTAATAACTGCTGACCGAGAAATAAAATACGAAGTGCATTCTACGCCAGTTGACGTCGATAAAAAGAAACTCCCAACAGTTCTTCACGATATAAAATCATTGCCAGAACTTCTAAAAAAATTCAAGGATATGCGAATTTGCAAAGGCGTACGTTTAACTGATGTACCTCAAAATTCTATTTTGCAAAACAGCCTCATTACAGAATGGCACCATGCAGATTGTAAAATCCTATCAATAAACTATGAAAGATGTCTAGTATGTAGAAGGGTGACAAAAAGTTCATCACAGAAGGCGAGAAGACTAAAAAAATTAAAAAACACGTGAGCCTTCGTGATACCTGCGGCAGAAGTGACGAGAGAAATTATTTCATCTGCAAAAAGAAAAATTCCAAATGGTCGTCGGTATTCTGAGGAGTTAATTATGTTATGCATGGTTATGAACATCAGATCTAATAATTATTATGAGTTTTTTTGAAAGAACGAAATATTGGCTTTTTCTAACTAGTAAATAAAAGAGGATTCAAAAGAATATGATGATTAGAAGTAGTACCCCAGTGAGCACAATATTCGACGACATCGTTACGACATCCTATGTCCGTGTCGTTACGCTGTCCTTACGATATCCTAAAGTTGTAAAGATGTCGTAAAGACGTCGCCAAAAGTTGCGCCCACTGGGACATCGTCTTATCCGTATTAATCCTTCGCGTTTTTTAGGTTATTTTTAGTAAAATTTGTTGTTTTTTTAAAAATATGCCTTGAAGAATTCTTTAATTGGAATCAATGATAATCTATGAGAAGTGAATAGCTATACTGTCGAATATTAGTGTGAGCTAATTCGAAAAATGTAATTGTGTAATGTCTATTATAAATACTTTTGAATACGAAGTTTATTTTCTTATTTTTAATCTAGGAGACCCCACTCCCATGCTGCCTTTGGAAAATTTAAACGCATAGATTCGGATTTAGTTACACTGGCGTACCGAAGGAACTGAAAGGAGCCTTTACAAAGTACCCTTAAGGCTCCACTGAGCCCCCTTTCGGTTTCTTCATAAAAAACTAAAAAAAACAGCAAGATCGACTTTTAAATTATTGAAATTCGGATTCTACGTCCAAATTTTCATTAGAAACCCACAGAGTAATCGCAGTACTTTTACTTGCAGCGTCAAAAACTTTAAAAAATAAAATACCTGTCATTTAAATGGGCCGAAGGACGCTCCAAGTGCATCTTCCTTTAGTAGTAGTTAATAAGCGTTCCGTCAGTAGCTTCAAGAATTTTGTCTGGATGCTAACGCCACGCAGTGGGAAACTTAGGCAACAACGCTACGATGCAAGTGAGAGCAGTCAAGCAGTGTCCTTGAGGTTACGGAACGAGATGTCAGGTCTAAAGGTAAAGGATTTGTTTGAATTCTCATTTTTCATATTATCCTTATCGAAGAAGGAATTAACTTTGTAGAAAATTAGACATAAATTATTGCAGATATTTTTTTACATCTATTACCTAATTCTGAATTTTATTTTTAAACTTCGCGCGCAACATACTACTTGAGCTATTAGGGTAGTGTCACACCTCTGTCTTCCAGCCCTGTGCAGCCAGGCAGCTGCCAGAGATCGTTCACACCTTGGTTTTTCGGTTGGTGGAAAACCTTAAAATCGCGAGGGGAATTTTAAATATTCTTGAATTTTTAAATGAAATACATAAAGTTTTTATAGTAAAAATTAACAATTATGACAATGAGTTTCATTTTTCTGATATAATCTAAAAATAAGAGATAAAATACCCAGCCCTGAATTGAGTATTTTAGAAATTGTCAAGTGTTTAGAGAAAAGTCGTTTTGTCAGTCGTAGTGTTTTTTATTCTTATCCGGTGAAGATGTCCTGTGTCACGCAATCCAAGAAAATATATTGCTGTAAGTGAAACAAATACAACCACGTCTCACGATCGTGATATAGGTGGTTACAGTCTGTAACGAAATCAATACGACGATCCAGCAAAAGCCTCGTGCACCCTAAGAACACGGAGCGACCCAAGGACTACCGCCTTCTGCCTTTTTCCCGTAAGTGTTTTAGCATATTGTTGACACGCAGGGATGCTTTTTAGGCCATTAGCGAGTGAAAGCTTCGCACCTCTAAGAGCGCCGATGATAAGGACGATTAGTTTAACAGAATATTCCGGGTACAATCGTTGCAACTCCCTTATAAGGTCTCCATATCTCTCTTCTTTTTTATTCTCCTGGACTATGAAGCTTTTGTCAGCTGGTGCCGAAAATTCGATAACGAACATGGTTCGCTTCTCGAAGTCAAGAAGAACCATGTGAGGCCTCAAGTTTGCAACAGAAACAATTGTCGAGAATATAAAGTTCCAGTATATGCGGCACTTCCCATTCTCGACAATTGCCTCGATTTCCCTAGGAGCATTTAGAGGAGCGATATTAAGGTTAATGCCGTAAGAGGTCACTCTTACGTGAGTTGGACAACTAGATAGTATGTGAGCTAAATGCTCGGCATGTGCATGGCATGCCCTGCAGCCATCATCAGGAATGTCTTGGCTCAAAATGTGGCGACGGTATGTTAAGGTGGAAATCACACCGTCTTGACATGCAAAAATGAAACCCTCCGTACCAGACTTCAATCCGAGCAATTAAGGCAAACAAACGTTAGCTCACAAGACATTGACTGATCCTTCACATTTCTGTGGAAACTACCGTGCATGCTCTTATCGAGGAGCTGTTCACGAAAGTTTTTCTCTTGTGCTTTCTTAATCCGGGCTTTCAGTAGTGAGTACTCGAGATAGATAAGATTTGATGCATTTTCCTCACCCCTAATACGGAAGTTAAGTCCGAGTGTTTCAGCAGCCTCCTCCGCTCCTTTGCACGGAAACGCTCCTTTGCCTACTTCTTCGCGATTCCTGACCATTTTAAATAGAGAGTCTCTTCCATTTGCAACTCTATGTGCTGTACCCAGAATAATCCTGTTGTGAAGACATTCAAGACTCAATATTCCGCGACCACCTTGACGGCGTGAGATGTACAGTCGCGGAACGGAAGACTTAAGATGCATGCTTTTGTTCATGTGCATGTCATTGTTGTTCATGTTTTTAGCATAAATCTTAAGATCGTCCATGTAAAATACATGAGTGACCTTGTACTTTTGATCTGAAGGTTTGCCGCACAAGTACCCGTCGGAATGGCGAAGTGCTAAAGATAGAGGCAATAATGTAAGGCAAAAGAGGAGTGGGCTCATGGTGTCACCCTGAAAGACACCTCTCTGAAAGGTGACCTTGTTAGTTGTCACACCATTTTTTCCAGATGAGATAGTAAATCTTGTTTTCCAAAGCGGCATCAATCTCTCTATGCACCCAACTATTTGCGGATGAACGTTTAAGATTTCCAAAAGACAGATGATAAGTCTATGGGAGGTCGAATCGAAAGCTTTCCGATAATCAATCCAGGGCATCGATAGGTCACGCTGGTAGAATGCTGTATCTTTGCAGATACATGTATCGATGAGCAGGTTCTCCTGACATCCCGCTACGCCTTTCTTTGAGCCTCGTTGCTCATTCATTTCTTGCCACACAGGTTCAATTGCCCGAACAATCCTATCATTTAGGATAACTGTGAATATCTTAAACATTGTGTTCAGACAAGTGATTAGCCTGTAATTCTGCGGGTCAGCTAAGTTGCCTATTTTCCGCAGGAGTATTGTTCGCCCTTCCACCTACCTCTCCGAAATCGGCTCTTCCGACTTTAAATATGAGGTGAAAATACGGGCCAAATGCTGATGAGTTGAAGGAACTGCTTCCATCAGAAGGTTTTGATACAATCTGGTCCCGGTGCGGAATAGTTCTTCATCCCTCTTAATACTTTTTTCATCTCTTCGGTTGTAATGGGTGGACATTATTTATCAGGTGTTATGAGGACATCACATACTTCCTTGAAGCTATTTATATTTTCTGAGTCTTCGTCGAGTCTATGGTGCACTTCGTAGACTTCTCTCCAAAATACTTCGACCTCTTCTGGTTTGAGCGGGTGATCGACAGTAACTGGAGGGTCTTGGAAGAGTCGAGATGGGACAGAGAGAAACTGTTGATTTTCTCGGACCCATCTCTCCCTCCGCTCTAGACTTCTCTTAGCGTAAGATAGTATGCGTATTCTCTCAAAAATATGCTGTCTTTATAGGAAGTTGCTGCATTCGTCTTTTAGTATTATGATCAACTATTGGTTTTGATTTACGGTTCGCATCGGCCAAAGCTCTCGCTGCATTATACACACAATAATTGATAGCCCAGAAGTCCGATTCTCCGGAAAAATGTCCACGAAGCTCGTCATCCATTTCAGCCAGATCGTTAGGCTTGAGAGAAACCTTGGTGTTGATGTTTCTCTGGGTAATAAAGCATCGCTCTTCCTCTATTGGATGCCTTCCCGCGGTTGGTCTTAGTGTCGCCTCTCTTTCTCTGTTGCCGGCTTGTTCTAGCTGTGGTAAAGTTGGCGTTCCACTTACATAGCCCCCTTTTCGGAGTAGTTCAGCATGGTTTCGCAGACGTTGCTGCAAGAACTTCGATAGCTACGGGTGTTTCTCGCGCCACAGAGCATGCAGCCGATTCATCGCATTGAATCCATTTTCATTGGCTCCCCCAGCTCTAGGAAAAGAGGTTCGTCCATCCTTGTAGAGCCCCGCATGCAAGGATAAGGCTGCGTACTCTGAGAGGTCGCCCGTTATCCCAGAGTCACAGTTCTAGACACCTCACCCAGGTGGCATTAAGCTTTCGGCACGGTTTTCACACCTCCGCTTGGGGGTTAATTCCTTCGGGACCACCCCTGTACAATTGTCCGCGACTGCCTATTCGTTTTTGTAACCATATTCAGCAGAAACCCTTGGTACAGGGACCCACTGGGATTCTATTAATTTTGCACAAAGTTACAAAATTATATCGTACAACGGCCGGGAATCAATTGTCGTAAGTTTTAGAAAAAAATGCGGAAAATCGTCATATATACAATGTATGTGGTAAATTTTCATAGTTTATTTACCATCCTAACATAATCGGTAAAAGAATATTTTATTACATTCTTTTATAACTTTGTACATTAATCGCACAGTAAAAAAGCACTGTAAATAATCTACAGATAAATACTTTTTAAAGCGTACGAACCAACCAACCGTCGCTTATTTGCTCTTTTCCGTGGTCACCTGAGTATAGAGTTCTAAATTTCTCGGACATTTCAAATCCCGTCACGTTCTCATGACTGTCATTTTAAGACATTTTAAGAATTGCAATTATTAAAGTTTCATAAAAGTAAAACTACGAAGAAAGGTAAGACTTATCGAAATTTGATACCAAAATTTCTTTATAGCCGACATATTAAATTAAAAAATGAAAATTAAGTAATACAAAAATGTTGGATAAGTATTATTAGGTCTTTAAATACATATGTATGCATTATTTTATTACATTTGTATTTTACTTCTACAGAATATTAAGTAATGGCTTTTCAAGTATTAATGTAATATTCAAATTTATATTCAATACGCTTATATTACAATTTTCAGTTTTGAAAAATTCGGTTATATTGTTTTTTAACTAGTTTATTTTATAATAAGTTAAAATAGTCTTATGTTCTAATCTAAAGATTTTAAAACATTTATAAACATGTTACTTTTGAACTTGAAGCTTTACAACTGGATCATACAAAGAAACAATTACCTCATATGTATACTAGTTGTTCGAAGAACAATTATTTTTTAGAGATAGAAACTGTAGTCTTAACATGTAGAATAGTTTTATGTCTATAAGAAATCTTTGAAATTCTAAAGCTTAATCTTACATTTTGAAGAATATTATCACGGTTTAAGTTTCATACCGAGTGGGCACAAAATTTGGCGATGTATTTACGACATCGTTACGACATCTTCACGACAACTTTACGACATCATATGTCCATTTCGTTAAAGTGCCTTTACGATATCGTAAAGACATCATCAGATCATACGACATATTTATGATATCATAAAGACGACTTAACGACATGGGCATAGGATATCATAAGTTGTCGTCAAGATGTCGTAACGATGCCGTAAAGACGTCGCCAAATTTTGTGCCCACTGGGTAACTTAAGTACATAGAAGAAATAATTAGCATATATTTTTACAAAGTGAAAAATCCCTTTTCAATATAGGAACTATATAGTCTTAATACGTAGAACAGCCTTTTCTTTATAATGACATTTTTAAAACTGTTACAATTTTCATACTCAGTATCAAATATTCAACAATATTTTTGCGTTTTAAATGCATTTTCTAAATACTAATATAGGCTTAGCACGTAGAACATTCTTATGTTTATGATAAACCTTTTAGAACTATAAAATTTCTAAAACTTAGCATCAAAAGTTTAGGAATTTTTTGCATTTTAAATTCTATAACTGAGTCGCATAGAATAACTAAAAATAATTGTACAAACTACAAAATCCGCTTTTCAAAAGTTACGAACAAATATTTTTAAATTCTCATAAATTCCCCGCAGAGCACATTCATCACAGAAAGTCTGGGTCATATTCCCGTGCTCCCGGACATTTTCACGGTTACATAAACTCTTTAGAACTCTACACCTGAATAGCCACAAAAGGCCTGCTTCTTCGATGAAATCGTCGTTTACAAAATCCATAGATTATCATTCAATATCTCTCAAAAAGTAAGAAAAAAATAATTTTGTATCTTTGAAGCCTGAAACCAAGATATATGTATATAAATGACATTTTACAAGTTAGGTTGGAGTAAGCTGACGGTTCCTATACGAACAGCAATATATTTTCCTTGTTTGCGAGATACAGCACAGAAAAACGCTGCTGTTAAATTTGTTGCAGCTCAAATTTCATTCGGCTCCCAATGATCATATGAGAGAGTTTTCAAGTCTCAAATGAATTCCTCTGAACGTAGGTGCCCATGTAGGCATCTAGGGGAAAGTATCATTTGGAGACTGAATTTTGGCTCATGCAGAGTTGTGGAGTTCTGAAACGCGCTGTCAGCCACCTGAATACCTGTCAAAGCAACTATTCGCTTTGCGATATTAGCCTAAATAATTGTTAATAAGGAAACCAATTGAAACAATATTTACATATACAATAAGGTATTTTCACTCCAATCACTAGCTCACTTCACTTTTTTGAATACTGAGGGGATAACAATTGACCAAATTCATGGGAATCGGTTAATTTTTGCTCTATTTTTCTGATATCTTCGTAGAAAGTAATTTTTCTGTATAAGTGCAATTGAAAAATAATTCTTGTACTTTAAATAAATAATTCGGCCAAGGCCGTGCATCTTCGGATCAAGTTTATGATAGTTTCCATGGTTGCGTTCGAAACTTAAAATGGTTATGTTCAGATTCACCAGTTTTCCCTAATCGCTATCAGTAAATGTAGGAAATGTTAATCTTAAGTTTACGCATGTAATATTTCATTCACTTTATTTAAAACATATCCTGTCTATTCATAACATACCTTTTTTATGCAGTAAAAATAAGCGTTAAATACCATTCACTCTTCGTTCACTGGAAGCACAGAATATTATTACTATTTTAGAGTATTTGTCACTTAGCAGCCATCCTATAATGCTACTGGCACAGAAAAAAATGACGTTTACTTCTCAGTTCACGTGTCTCACTTCATTATAAATAAGCACTTTTATTATTTGTAATTACTGTATAACATAACCTATATTGTTTTGATACTTGTATCCGTTTGAAGTTTTCAACGCAACCATGGAAACTATTATAAACTTGATCCGAAGATGCACGGACTTGAGCGAATGGCCGATCCGAATGAAACTTTGAAGGCGCGAAATATGAAAATACCCCGGTATAATGACTTCTCCTCTGCTGTTGTGCAATTCGGATAGCATTCAACTCGCCATGTATGTAAGCCCCAGCGTGTTCACCGTTTATATTATATAAATAACAGTTTATTTTAATTGAATTCCAAAGACCAATTTATATTTTCCAAACATTTAATTCTAAAAGAAATTTTTTTGAAAAGTGATTGAAAATAATTCATTATAAGTTTTCAATCGAAAAGAACAATATTCTCAGCTGAAATTATTTTTAGAAAGATTCAAATATTATCGTTATTAAATTCTACAATTAACTTCTATATATCAAGCTGCAGAAACATTATTTGGTATTTCAACAAATGTATCTATTACAAAATGTTTTATGAGCTATAAGTTTTTTTTCTAATTTAATTTTGAATCGCGCGCCAAGTATGGCCAACTATCATTCAGCCCTAACGCAAGCGTAGTAGCTCAGAGTACCGACATTGGCATCATTGGTCCACAGTACAAACCGGAAAAATAAATGAAATCAGCCGGCAGGAAAAAGTTGGGACATGAAAGCCTCAATTAGGTATTTTCACTTCAACCATCAGCTAACTTCACTTTGTTAAAAGCTGAGGGGGAAAATGGATCAAATGCATGGAACAAAACTTTATTTCTGTAATATATTTGTAATTAATAATCATTATTATTATTTCATTATTTCATAAAATAGTAATTAAAAAATAAAAACTATTTTTTAACTACACTTATATAGAAAAAATTACCTTTTACGAAGATATTAGTAAAATAGGGCAAAAATGAACTGAATCCCATACATTTGGTCCCTTATTTTCTTCTCAGCAATTTACGAAGTGAAGTTAGCTGTTTATTGAAGTGAAAATACGTAATAGGCTTTTATCTTATCAGTTTGAATGCTCACGACTTAGTTTGTACATCCCGGCTTTGGTGGTTTGGGTGTCATATAGTAGGTTTGGACTAACCTAACATGTGGATATTATATCATGCCAAGTACTATTTTTATTCCAAGACTATTTAGTCGCTGGTAAATAGGAGGAAATAAAAAGTTAGGTAATTATTATTATAACTTACCTGCTTATCAACATCTGTTTCTCTCAAATAACGACCGACAAAATGATCTTGACAGATGACTTACAGTTTGTAGACGACACTTCACGTTGCACTGTATGAGAAAAAACAGTGTCTAAATGATGCTTTTCCCCTAGATTCTCCGAATGAACCTGTGTGGCTCAAATTTGTTGCAACTCTATTGAACACCGATTTCGGTGTACATTGGAGGATCGGCGATTTTCTGTGAGGGCATCAACACTGGATAAGAATAAAAAAATACTACAAACGACAAAACGACTTTTCTGTAAACATTGGACAATTTCTGAAATAGACTGAAATAGACGGAAAAACCAAGGTGTGAACGGTCTCGGGCAGCTGCCTGCCAGCACCGGGCAGGCCGGCAGAGGTGTGACAGTACCCTTATGGACGCGCTTAAAGTTGCCTTCAGCAGGAGTTCATAATATTTTTAAAAATTTTTTACGCTGCAAAAAAAGTATTGCGATTACTCTGTGAGTTCCTAACAGAAATTTTAACGTTAAATCCGAATTTTAACAACTGAAAAGTTTAACTTGCTGTTTTTTTTTTAGATTTTTATTAAGGAACCGTAGGGGGACATAGGATATATATATACCAGTGATCCCAGATCTGAAACGAGACGTGGTCCAATCCTATGACACGTCTGTGTCCGTGTGAATATGGTAGGAGACGATATAAATGCCTGGGTTGCGCGCGCAACTCATTTCTCCTCTTCTGAATTTGAAAACTCGAAGGTGCACGATTGCCGGTCGGAACACTTCGGCGGTTCTATTTATATCTCTATCTGCTTTGAAATAAAATGAAGAGATTATGATTTTAATATTTCCAGATTTCGATGCTGGGATGGCGATTCTAATGATTTGAATACTTCGCGCGCCTCTTTAATGCGTGTATTGTGAGGTTACGTTACTTCAAGTATAAAATATAAATTATATGAATATTAATACTATTATATATATATTAATGATAATATTATAATAGTCTTATTTAAATCTTGATCCGCATTTGAAAGAAATTTAAGAAATTGGTGATTTTGGAATTCATCTCGTTTGGATAAAAACTCAATTATTTGATTGAAAAATTAATTATTATGTTGAAAATGTAACTATTTTGTAAAAAAGTCCTCTTTTCTATCAAAAATTCAACTACTTTGTTAAAATATTTATTTCTTATATTTGAAGGTTCATCTCTTTCGTTGAAAATACATTTTTAAAACTGAGAATTAATCTATACCATTTTTGGTTAAAAAATCATGTATTTTGTTAACAATTCGTCTTTCTTTGTAAAAATTAAATTGCTTTATGGAAAATTTACACTTTTTGTTTAAAAATTACATTTTTCGGCTGAATTATCAACTGTAAATATTTTTTGGTTGCAAAGTCGTTTTGTTGTATAGTCAACTATATTGTTAAAAATTAAAATCATAATTTTTGGGTGGGAAATTCGATTATTCACTTAAAGTTGAACTACTTGGTAAAAAAATTAATTTTTTCTTATTAAGGATTCATAATTATAGTTGAAAATTCAACCATTTGCCTTTAAATTAGGTTAAAAATTCAGCTTTTTTGTAGATAATACTCTTTTTGACTTTAAAATTTAAAAATTTCTTAAAATTCGATTGACCTTTTTTAGTAGAAATTTAATCTTTTTGGTTGAAAATGTATCATTTTTGGTCAAAAATGCAATTTTTTGGTTAAAATATGAACTGTACATTTTTTTGGGTTTAAAAGTCGATTATTTCACTAACAGTTGAACTACTTTGTAAAAAAATACGTTTTTTTTAACAAGGTTTTATAATTATGGTTGAAAATTTAACTATTTGGTTGAAAGTTTAACTCTTTGATTGAAAACTCATATTTCTCGTTTAAGTAATTCAACTTTTGTAGATAATTCTTCATTTTGACATTAAAATTAATTAATTTCGTTGAAAATTCATCTGATTGCTTCACAATTCAGCAACTTTGTTGAAAATAAATTTTTTCCGTTAAAAATTATTTATCTTTATCTGAAAATGTAACTATTATAGGATTGATTAAGAATTAATCGTATATATTGGTTAAGTTTGAAAATCGTTTTTTTTTTATAGAACATTAATCTTCTTGATCAAAAATTCACCTGTTCCCTTGAAAATTTAACAATTTTACTGAAAATTCGTTTTTTTCCTTGTTCAATTTAATTTTTTATCACAGCTTTTATCTGGAAATTGAACTATTCCATTTTTGGTTAAACTTTATCCTGTAAATTGTATTAGTTAAA
>NC_046661.1:144709303-144714933 GCF_010883055.1 Belonocnema kinseyi | reverse complement strand
AAAAAAGGAAATTTCGTTAATTATCAGCAATATTTGACCGTTCATTTAAAACAATCCATTACGAGCAACTGTTAAAAACTATACAAATTTGAACAGAATGGTACGAAATAGAAAGTCTTGAATTGTTAAATTTGTAATTAGCTAAATTTTAAGTTTAAACGCTACAGTTTTAATTTTAAAAAAGATTCAGAATTAATTAAAAATTTAAAATTATTTCAAATAATTTGAAACACGATTTAGATTTTTGCAGATTTAAAAAAAAAGCTTTTTGAGAATTGTACAGTATTTAAAAAGAATAACAAAAATGGTTGTGATTGCTAAGAACATTGAAAATGATTTTTTATTTTGACAAATAAATTTTAAGTGAGTATTTTTGAAAACATTTTAAAAATTAAAAAAAAAAGAATCCGGAAGATTTTAAGAAAATTTTTTTATTTCGCAGTTTTTTTAATGTTAGGAAAAAATCTAATTAACAAAATATATACATTTTCAGCCTGAAAGTTTACTTTTTAACAAATTAAATTAATTTTCTATCAAATAATTGGTGCTTTAACTAATACAATGTATTGGATAAAGTTTCAAACAAAAATTGATTAGTTCAATTTCCAGATAAAAACGATTAATTTTTAATCAATCCTAGAATAGTTACATTTTCAGATAAAAAAAATTTTTTAATCAAAAAAATAAATTTTCAATAAAGTTGTTAAATTCTCAACCAATAACAGGAATTTTCGAACAAGAAAATTAATGATCTACAAAAAAAAATAAATTTCAAACAAAATACATGAATTTTCAACCAAACTATTTAATTTTAAAGTCAATAAAACGAATTATCTACAAAAAGTTGATTTTTTTCAGCGAGAAATATGAGTTTCCAATCAAAGAGTTAAACTTTCAACCAAATAGTTAAATTTTTAACCATAATTATAAAACCTTGTTGAAAATAACAGTATTTTTTTTACAAAGTAATTCAACTTTTAGTGAAATACTCGACTTTCAAGCCCAAGAAGATGTACAGTTCATATTTCAACCAAACAATTGCATTTTTGACCAAAAATGATAAATTTTCAACCAAAAAGATTAAATTTTTACCAAGCAAGGTCAATTTCCAACAATATATATGAACTTTCAACAAAATTATTTAATTTTAAAGTCAAAAAGAGTATCATCTACAAAAAAGCTGAATTTCACCCCAAAAATATGATTTTTCAACCAAAATTTTAATTGTCGACCAAATAGTTTAACTTTCACTTACAGTAGAATTACTTAGTAAAAACATTAATTTTCTCTTATTAAGGATGCATAATTATACTTGAAAATTCAACTATTTGCCTTCAAATTAAATTTGTTGTTAAAATTGCATCTTTGGGCGTTAAAAGTCAACAATTTGATAGAAAGTTAAACTATTTGGTCGACAATTAAAATTTTGGTTGAAAAATCATATTTTTGGGTTAAAGATTCGGCTTTTTGTAGATGATACTCTTTTTGACTTTAAAATTAAATAATTTTGTTGAAAGTTCATATATTTTGTTGGAAATTGACTTTGCTTGGTAGAAATTTAATCTTTTTGGTTGAAAATGTATCATTTTTGGTCAAAAATGCAATTGTTTGGTTGAAATATGAACTGTACATATTCTTAGGCTTAAAAGTCGATTATTTCACTAAGAGTTGAATTACTTTGTAAAAAAAATACTGTTATTTTCAATCAGGTTTTATAATTATGGTTAAAATTGAACTATTTGGTTGAAAGTATAACTCTTTGATTGAAAACTTATATTTTTGGCTGAAAAAAATCAACTTTTTGTAGATAATTAATTTTGTAGATTATTAATTTTCTTGGTCGAAAATTCATGTTTTTGGTTAAGAATTTAACAACTTTATTACAAATCTATTTTTTCGATTAAAAATTATTCAATTTTTGTTTGAAACTTTATCCTGTACATTGTATTAGTTAAAACACCAATTATTTGATAGAAAATTAATTTAATTCGTTAAAAAGTAAACTTTTGGGTTGAAAATTGATATATTTTGTTAATTAAATTTTTTTCCTAAAATAAAAAAAACTGCAAAATGAAAAAATTTCCTTAAAAAGTTACGGATTCTTTTGCTTCTTAATTTTAAAAATGTTTTCAAATAATCACTTAAAATTTATTTGTCAAAATAAAAAATCATTTTCAATGTTCTTAGCAATCACAATAATTTTTATCATTCTTTTTAAATACTGTACAATTTTCAAAAAGATTTTTTTTTAAATCCGCAAAAGTCTAAATCGTGTTTCAAATTATTTGAAATAATTTCAAGTTTTAAATTAATTCTGAATCTTTTTTTAAATTAATATTGTAGCGTTTAAACTTAAAATTTAGCTCATTATAAATTTAACAATTGAAGGCTTTCTATTTCGAACCATTCTGTTCAAATTTGTATAGTTTTTAACAGTTGTTTGTAATGGATTGTTTTCAATGAACGGTCAAATATTGCTGATGATTAACGAAACTTTCTTTTTTTAATTAAAAAATTTCAAATTGAATGGGTTAAAAGTAAAAATTTTTTATACTGAAATAATATTTCAAGTCATAATCGAATACAAATAAATTAAATTTCTAACAAATAATTGGTGTTTTAACTAATACAATTTACAGGATAAAGTTTAACCAAAAATGGAATAGTTCAATTTCCAGATAAAAGCTGTGATAAAAAATTAAATTGAACAAGGAAAAAAAACGAATTTTCAGTAAAGTTGTTAAATTTTCAAGGGAACAGGTGAATTTTTGACCAAGAAGATTAATGTTCTATAAAAAAAAAAAACGATTTTCAAACTTAACCAATATATACGATTGATTTTTAATCAATCCTATAATAGTTACATTTTCAGATAAAGATAAATAATTTTTAACGGAAAAAATTTATTTTCAACAAAGTTGTTGAATTGTCAATCAATCAGATGAATTTTCGACGAAGAAAATTAATGATCTACAAAAAAAGACAAATTTTGAACAAAATACCTGAATTTTCAACGAAATTATTTAATTTTAATATCAAAAAGAAGAATTATCTACAAAAAGTTGAATTTCTTAAACAAAAAATATGAGTTTTCAATCAAAGAGTTAAACTTTCAACCAAATAGTTAAATTTTCAACCATAATTATAAAACCATGTTAAAAAAACGTATTTTTTTACAAAGTAGTTCAACTTTTAGTGAAATAATCGACTTTTAAACCCAAGAAAATGTACAGTTCATATTTTAACTAAAAAATTGCATTTTTGACCAAAAATGATACATTTTTAACCAAAAAGATTAAATTTCTACTAAAAAAGGTCAATTGAATTTTAAGAAATTTTTAAATTTTAAAGTCAAAAAGAGTATTATCTACAAAAAAGCTGAATTTTTAACCTAATTTAAAGGCAAATGGTTGAATTTTCAACTATAATTATGAATCCTTAATAAGAAAAAATTAATTTTTTTACCAAGTAGTTCAACTTTAAGTGAATAATCGAATTTCCCACCCAAAAATTATGATTTTAATTATTAACAATATAGTTGACTATACAACAAAACGACTTTGCAACCAAAAAATATTTACAGTTGATAGTTCAACCGAAAAATGTAATTTTTAATCAAAAAGTATAAATTTTTCATAAAGCAATTTAATTTCTACAAAGAAAGACGAATTGTTAATAAATACATTATTTTTTAACCAAAAATGGTATAGATTAATTGTCAGTTTCAAAAATTTATTTTCAACGAAAGAGATGAACCTTTGAATAAAAGAAATACAAATTTTAACAAAGTAGTTGAATTTTTGATAGAAAAGAAGACTTTTTTACAATATAGTTACATTTTCAACAAAATAATTAACTTTTCAATCAAATAATTGAGTTTTTATCCAAACGATATGAATTCCAAAATCACCAATTTCTTAAATTTCTTTCAAATGCGGATCAAGATTTAAATAAGACTATTATAATATAACATAATTATAACATAATATTATATATATATAACACCTGATAAATAATGTCCACCCATTACAACCGAAGAGATGAAAAAAGTATTAAGAGGGATGAAGAACTATTCCGCACCGGGACCAGATTGTATTAAAACCTTCTGGTGGAAGAAGTTCCTTCAACTCATCAGCATTTGGCCCGTATTTTCACCTCATATTTAAAGTCGGAAGAGCCGATTTTGGAGAGGTTGGTGGAAGGGCGCACAATACTCCTGCCGAAAATAGGCAATTTAACTGACCTGAAGAATTACAGGCCAATAACTTGTCTGAACACGCTTTATAAGATATTCACAGCTATCCTAAATGATAGGATTGTTCGGGCAATTGAACCTGTGTGGCAAGAAATGTATGAACAACGAGGCTCAAAGAAAGGCGTAGCGGGATGACGGGAGAACCTGCTCATCGATAGATGTGTCTGCAAAGATGCAGCATTATACCAACGTGACCTATCGATGGCATGGATTGATTATCGGAAAGCTTTCGATTCGACATCCCCTAGACTTATCATCTGTCTTTTGGACATCTTAAACGTTCATCCGCAAATAATTGGGTGAATAGAGAGATTGATGCTGCTTTGGAAAACCAGATTTACTATCTCATTTGGAAAAAATAGTGTGACATCTAACAAGGTCACCTTTCAGAGATGTGTCTTTCAGGGCGAGATCATGAGCCTACTCCACTTTTGCCTTAATTTATTGCCACTATCTCTAGCACTTCGCCATTCCGATGGGTACTTGTGCAGAAAACCTGCAGATCGAAAGTGCAAGGTCACTCATGTATTTTACATGCACGATCTTAAGATATATGCTAAAAACAGAGCGCAACTGCATCTAGCTCTGGGGATTGTCGAACGATATACTAAGGAAATTAGAATGGAATTTGGGTTAGACAAATGCGCCAAGGTTTATTTGAAGCGAGGAAAACTTAATGGAATCCCTGAAGATCCTGAGCTCGTTGATAGAAGCGCCATACGACACCTTTGCGCTGGAGAGACTTATGCATACCTGGGCGTGCTACAGAGCCGCATTCAGGATGTGACATCTATAAAGGATACTCTCCGAAGCAGATACAAACGTCTCATCCGACAGATTTGGTCTTCCGAACTGTCGTCGAGGAACAAAGTATCTGCAATGAACATGCTTGCCGTCCCAGTACTACTCTATTCATTGGGAGTAGTTCCATGGACGAAGAACGAGCTCAGACCTCTTGATATCGGGATAAGAAAGGTTATGCACATGAACAAAAGCATGCATCTTAAGTCTTCCGTTCCGCGACTGTACATCTCACGCCGTCAAGGGGGTCACGGAATATTGAGTCTTGAATGTCTTCACAACAGGATTATTCTGGGTACAGCACATAGAGTTGCAAATGGAAGAGACCCTCTTCTTAAAATGGTCAGGAATCACGAAGAAGTGGGCAAAGGAGCGTTTCTGTACAAAGCACCGGAGGAGGCTGCTGAAATACTCGGACTTGACTTCAGTATTAGGGGTGAGCAAAATGCATAAAATCTTATCTATCTCGAGGATTCACTCCTGAAAGCCCGGATTAAGAAAGCACAAGAGAAAAACTTTCGTGAACAGCTCCTCGATAAGAGGATGCACGGTATCTTCCACAGAAATGTGAAGG
>NC_046661.1:144705969-144709203 GCF_010883055.1 Belonocnema kinseyi | reverse complement strand
AAAATTAAAATTCGAAAATTTTTTCTAAAGCCTCCAGGGGACTTCGTTTTCGCACGAAAAAATTTTATGTGCCCTTATTGCATCCGGACCCACAATTCTTCAAGATCGGCGAAAAGCTGCTGTTTAACTGAAATTTGTAATTTTTATTCACTTTTGTAATTACTTCAAAGTTATAAATTAAAAATGATGAACATTTTTTTATGATTCTGTTCTCAATACACTCAAAACTGTATTAAAATTTTATAAAATGCATCTCTACTGAGAAGAGAAAAAGTTTATAAAAATGTAAATGAACTGACTTCTAATGTCTTGAACAAAATAAAAAAAAGAATACATCTTACGTCTTAAACTCCATAAGACACAAAATTGGCATACAACGTTCTAATAATCATTTTCTTTCAAAATAAAAAAATGTGATTTGCAACTGCTTGATTGAAAAATCAACAATTTTGTTAAAAAGTCCTAATTTTTGGTTGAAAATTCGACTGTTTAAATATGAATAATATTTTTTTAGAAAAAAGAACTGAAATATTTTCTGGATGAAAAAGCAAGTTTATTCTATAATTTGTTTTTGTTTTTATTTAATTAAGAAGCCATCTGTATTTGTTTAATGTCATATTTTTAGACAAAAATGCAACTCTTTGTTTGAAAATTCATCCAGTGGGCACAAAATTTGGCGACGTCTTTACGACATACTTACGACATCTTTACGACAACTTTACGACATCCTATGTCCATGTCGTTAAGGTGTCTATGATATCGGAAATAAGTCGTATGATCTGACGATGTCTTTGCGATATCGCAAAGACACCGAACCGACATAGACACAGGATATCGTAAAGATATCGTAAAGATGTCGTAACGATGTCGCCAAATTTTGCGCTCACTGGGAAACTATTATACTATTTTCTTGAAAATTGAACTATTTCCTCGAAAATTTACTTTTTATAAAAGATTTATATTTTGATGTTAAAAAATGAACTGAATTCTATTCTGGATGAAAGTAGCAGTTATAAAAAGATGTATCATTTTTTATTACAAATTTATTCATGTTAGTACAAAATGTAATCTACTTTGGATATAAATGGAACTATTTGGTAGAGATTTCAACTATTTTGTTAAAAATTAATCGTTTTTGGTTTTAAAAAAATCATCTTTTTGCATTTAAAATTCAATTTTTTTGTAGAAACTTATTTTTTTAAACAAATTCAATTTTTGATCCTGCAGAGTTAAGAGGAATCTTTTTTTGGATGAAAACTCAAGTTTTTTGGTTATTAAAAATTCTTCTGTTTTAAGAGAAATGTCAACTTTCTTAATAAAAATGCAACTGTTGGTGAAGAATTTGACAATTTTGTTAAAAATGCATTCTTTTTGGGTTAAGTGTTCGTCTTTTTGAATTAAAAATTCAATTTTTTCATTGAGAATTATTTCTTGTATAAAAATTCATATTTTGATTGTAAAAACTCCATTGAAATCTTTTTCAACAGAAAATGCAACTATTTTTTTTTTTAATGTATCTTCTTGATTTAAATCTTTAGCTACCCGTGTGGAAATAGCCCGGGCTATGTTTGTTTTTTAAGGGCCTCGACGTGCGCTGGTGGGAGACTCACTAGGCAAAATTTATGTCAAAACCCCAGTCGGAGACTGACTGGGCTCTGATAGGGCAAATATTATGATCGAATGCTCAAACAGTAGCTGGCCGGGCGCTGATTGGCAGTAATAAAATTGTTAAATATTCATTTCATTAAGAAATAGATGTGCATACAAATTAAAACGTTTACTATACATTTATCACGATTCCATATTTGTATACAAATCTATTTCTTAATGGAAGGAATATTTAAAAATGTTATTATTGCCAATCAGCGCCTGGCCAGCTGTTAATGACGGCAAGAAACATTATACAAATACTAAATTTATAATTGTTTGAACTTTTGTAAACGAATAATAATATATTTTAAATAATATAATACCTAATTTACAATATAACAAACAAATGACAAAAGCCTCGAAGCTATTGGAAATATATAAGGTGAATATCTTTTTGACAGCACAAATTTTAAGGTTTCATAAGTTCAGACGTTGCAAAACAGTACTTGAAATGCAAGCTTCTAATGTGATTTTTCCTTGACTAATTTTTCATAATTATTAATATTCAAATACTAGCATTTTAATGTTGTAATACTTTGACATAGAATATTTTAAAAATGGATTAAAACATTATTTAAGATAAAAATTTAAAATGTTCAAATTTAGTAATTTATTTCAAAAAGAAATATGTCTTTTCTATTATAAAATACGACTCTTTAACAAAGTAATTGAATCTTTATCATAATAGTTGAATATTCAACCTAAAAAGACAAATTCCTAACAAGTTTATGTTTCAATCCAAAAAGAATAAAGGTCATACAAGAAAAAGAATTTCAAAAGCAAGAAGAATAATTTCCCAAAAAATAAACATTTTTTACTCAAAAAATAAATATAAGTTTATTTAAATTATTAAACCTTCAAACCAAAAGACAAATTTTCTCTTGAAAAATCGAACTTTTAAGATAAACAACAAAAATATGACTTCAGCAAAAAGTTAATTTTCTACAAAACGGATGCATTTCTACCCAAAAAAATCAAATTTTAAAATAAAAGAAAATTTAACCAAAAAGGGTGAAATTTCAAATGAAGAAGACCAATCTTAAAAAAACATAATAGTTTAATTTAAAAAAAAAGAATTAAGCCTTCAATAAAAAAAAACATTTTGATACGATTAATTTTAAACAAAATAATTAAATTTTCGGCCAAAGAGATGAATTTTCAACTGAAAATATAAATCTTTAACAAAAACAGTGATTTCTGAACAATGTGTTTCACCCAAATCTTTAAAAGAAAAGGAATTTCTTTTTAAACAGATAAAGTTTTAAATCAAGAAGATAAGTTTTCAAAAAAATAGTTTAATTTTCTGTTGAATAAGATTTCAGTCCAATTTTCAGCATCAAAATATAAATTTTTAAACAAGAAACAATTTCCTACGAAAAAAATGAAATTTTCAATCCATAAAGATGAATTTTTAACCAAAAAGGATGACCTTTTAGCAAAATTGTTGAATGCTGTACCAAATAGTTTAATTTTTATTTAAAAAAGATTAAATTTCTCCTGAAGTAGAAGAATTTTTAATTAAAAAAAAGTTTAGTTTTTATCCAAAAAAGATTCCAGTCTACTCTGCGAGATCAAAAATTGGAA
>NC_046661.1:144681641-144705869 GCF_010883055.1 Belonocnema kinseyi | reverse complement strand
AAAATTAAAATTCGAAAATTTTTTCTAAAGCCTCCAGGGGACTTCGTTTTCGCACGAAAAAATTTTATGTGCCCTTATTGCATCCGGACCCACAATTTCTGGCAACTAAGAAGTGAAAGTGGCTTATTGTTAGAGGCTTAGGACTGCGGAAAAAAATTGAGATAAAAAAATTCCTAATTTTGCAATCAGTGATTTAAAAATACGAGGGTAGTTCAATAAGTCCTTAGAATAAAGTATAAAAACAATTTTTTTTGGGTAAATTTTTTTTAATTTTTCAACATACACTACACCATATATCTAGTCGGGAATGGTGCTGACTGAAAACAGATGATTTGGAGCGATTCGCGCGCCATCTGTTGGTCATTCTAAAGAAATTATTGAACTACCCTCGTAATATATTTGGAATCTACATATTTTTCTCATTCCGAAGACATCTGATTTGTCTATAAAGGTTGAAAATTTGAGAAGTATTTAGTAATAAATTGAATATTAAGCTAAAGTTTCTTGATATTAAACTCCTTCAAATTATAAATTTGTCGAGAAAAGTAATATATGATTGGACTCGGAAATATTCGTAGATGCTGCTTACGATATTTTCAAAATCGATAGTTTACAAAATATATTTTTTTAAATTTTCTTACTTCCACATGCCTATGTATAAAAGATCTTTGCTGAAGTAAAGTCACTCACACTGAGGCCCATGAATAGGCCGAAAGTTAGTTGAAAAAAATTATTCGGGACGAACCTGACCATATCTGGAAACTGATTAAAAAGTTAGCCGACTACTGCTGTAGCAAAGCGTACATTGAAAACCGACTAATAAGAAAACTTTCCTTTAATGTTCTATATTTTTCAATCTCGTAACTATTTCCAAAAAAACACATTTCTTACTAAAGAAACTTTTATTCATATTGTTCTTCATTTGAGATTAGGATTATGTGTTGCAAATAATCACTGCCTGATATTTTTTATGTCATTTAAACAATTGTAGGTGATTCTTTTGGGATTTTTGTCCTGAACTTATTTGAAGGACAAAAAAAATGTTGCAAAGTGTAATTTTTAGAGAAAAAAATTAAAAAGTTTGTTACCAAACAAAAAGACTTGTTAGAAAACTAGTTCAACTTTTAATCAAGTACCCAGTGGGCACAAATATTGGTGACATCTTGCCGACATCGTTACGACATCTTTACGACAACTTTACGACACCCTTTGTCCATGTCGTTAAGGTGTCTTTACGATATCGTAAATAAGTCCTATGATTTGACGATGTTTTTACGATATCTCAAAGACACCCAAAACGACATGGACATATACTACTGTTTAGTTGAATTTTTAACCAAAAAATATAATTCTTAACAAAAAAGAGAATTTCTAATATTGTAAGCCAAAAAGATTTTAATACCAAGCAAAATAGTTGAATCCTTAACCAAAAATTTGAATCTCGAACCAAAAAGATTATATTTCTGCAAAAAAAATGAATTTCCAACAAAATAGTTACATTTTCAACCAAAGAGAATGTCCCGGATGTTGGATCCGCAATCTTATTATTTTGAAAAATTGAAAGTTGGGCTAAATTTTACTAGACTTGTGCTAATTTATGCCATAAACGGTTTTTTAAAAAAAATCAAAAATAACGAGCACAATTTTTAAAGAACGTACTCTTTTCTAGATCCGCAACTTCTTAATAGAGAAAAAAGAAAGCTTGTACTAGGCGCTTCGAAGTATACAAAATTTACTGCATGAAAGAAAAATTCCAAAAACCTAACCGTTAAAAGAAACAACCAACAAATATTATTATTTTTAAAAATTTCGAAAAACTAAAACTTGTATTGAGTTGCGCTCGAGAAATGCAGTATTTATTCCCTCTGACAAAATTACGTAAGATTAACAATTCTCATATTAAAACCCAAAAAACATAAAAGATAAAAAATAGTCAAATTTCGCAAAAAAATAAAAATTCAGCAGAAGTTCTAGTTTTTCGAAATTTAATTATTTTTGGGCCTCGTTGGTTTGTTTCCTTCCGATTCCACTTAGTGACTTATCCTATTGAAGAGTGACGCCCCTTGTGCATGAGCGCATCCCTTTGTGCACAGGTGAGTATACCTGATACCTTTTCTTCTTCTAAGTACGTGATTGTCATAGTCTAGGAGTCAGGGTGGGGAAGGGGGGCGTGGCCGTTGGGGGTAACGGGCTCCACCCAAGTGTTTTTTTTAAGTATTTTGACCTCCTGATTACAAATTTCGAGGGTGGATTGTCTAAAAATTAATAGGTAATTAGTTATTAACAAATTGATTGTTTCAATTACCGTAGAAAATTTACTGAGGACCTTTAAAATATTTTTTAAATGTGCTAAATAATCCTTATGTTCGAACGAAAGCAGAGGTTTTTGCAGATTGAAAAAAACTGAAATAGAAATTGAGATACAGCGAACTGAGTAATGGAAGATCGTAAGCGGCGGAAGCGTGAACGCGCCGGGTGAGCGGCCGAAAACACCTTAACGAAAATTGTTATCTGAAAAAAACCGGCGCATTCTCCGTGAGATGAGGAAGACATTTCTGGTGCCATAATAAAAATAAATTTTCAAACAAATTGTGGCCATTTAAACAATTAAATTGTTAATAACTAATTACCTATTAACTTTTGGGCCATCCACCCTCGAAATTCGTAATCAGGAGGTCAAAATACGTAAAAAAACACTTGGGTGGAGCCCGTTACCCCCATCGGCCACGGACCCCCTCCCCAAGTCAGTAGATAATTTGAAAATAAGAAAACTTGTGCTTAATTTTCACAATTATTTGAATATTGAAATGAAAGTCTAGACTGTAAATTGTTTCAATTCTTCAAAATTGTATTGAAAGTAACTTTTAAACCTTTGGTTTTTATATTGTTGATATTTAATTACTGAACAATTATTTATATACATCGAGTTAAAAATTTGGGATACTAAACAAAAAGCACCAAGAATGGTGGGTCTGGTCCTAAATTTGTATAATTATGAAAAAAATTTTTTGTTGTGAATAATTTTTTTTGCTTTTTTATAATTATTAAAGTTTAGAACCAGACACACCTTTCTTAGTGTTTCTTATTTATTATCCTAAATTTTCAACTCGATGTGGCACTTCGTGTAAAAATAAGTTGGGAAATAAGAAATGTGGCGTAGGGTAGGGATCTGTTCACGCGACCCACTCGTCACATGACCTTGAGTTCTAATAATCTATACACATAAGATATTTTTGGTATACATTTCAATTATTTAATTATTAAGTTAAATTAATATTAAAATTATTAAATTAAAATATTATTATTTGATTATTTGTTTTTTATTATTTATTTATTCATTTAAATTCATTTAAATCTCAAAAATTTATATAAATAAAATATTAGGCAACTTAATAAAAAATGTATAATTACAAAAATGGTATTTGATAAAAAAAATACCAAAAGCTTATTCCACAATATATTGTTCAGATTGAAAATTATATTCGGTACTTCTAAGATAGCGGATGTTTCATAGAAGTGTCCGTCTGTCCCATAAATCCATCTAATCAGCATTAATAGTTGTCATACTAAAACTAAAATGTGAAACTCAAAAAACGTAAAATCAAAAAATTAAATTGAATTTCGAAAAAAAAACTTGTGCTGAGATGTACTCCACAAATGCAGTCTTTATTTCATCTAACAAAATTACATGAGATAAACAGTGCTCATATTAAAACTAAAATGTGAAACTCAAAAAACACAAAATATCCAAAAAATTCAAATTTCGGAAAAATCAAACTTGTGCTGAGTTGTGCTCGACAAATGCAGTCTTTATTCCATTTAACAAAATTACATGAGATAAATAGTGCTCATATATTTCCTTTTTAACGTTTCGAACTTGTCATATTATAAGCTTTAAAGGCATGTCACACAGACTCATATTACCGACCTCACTTTATCAGTTCACTGAATGCTTTTTTTGAACCTAAGAACTTTTTTTATACATAAAATATCGGTCTCAAATTTTGAGAAATGCAAGAGGTAAGCTAGGTTCGAATCTCGCCGCAGCCATTTCGATTTTTCATAGCCATTAAGTGTGCGATTATATATGTAGTGAATAAATTATGTATATAATAATTGCACGCGTGTGTCCGCATTTAATTTATTTAATTTGTTTATTTATTTCCTCCTTCTGAAGATTAAATCTTTTGGTGGAGTTATTTTTCATAAGTCGTTTGAGATTCTAATATAATTTGTATAACAACTTCAAACGATGCTTTCGACCTTTTGAATAAATGTATTACTATCGTTTTAACTTCGCTTGCCAATTTTGTTATAGTGAATTTTAAATTCTCGAAAGTTTTATAAGAGATAACGCAACATCCTTACCATTTGTTTAAACAAAAATATTAGTTTTGACGACTGGAAGTTGCTATATTAATTTTTGACACGCAAACCCTGTCTTCCCTATTTTGAAACGATATTATACTAAACTCTCTTTCATTTTTATCATCAATTCTAACAAAATGTCTCTAGGGATGAGGGGGGGGGGGGATTTTTTCGGGTAATTCGCGTCACGAATTTTATGAACGGACCCTATACGATTTCTAAATAAAAGTTCCAAGATCTCGTAATCAATCTCATTTCGCTCTCTCTCTTTTTTCTATTTCTTTTTCGTTCCGATTGGATTTAAAAGGGTTTAGATCTTATTATTTTTGCCGCCTAATGAGGATTAAAAACGAAGGACAGAAGTGGTATTATTCAACATTTTTAATACCTTTCAATGCCAGGCTTCTTACCGGGTGAACAAAAATTAAATTTAAAATGGTCTTCCAACATATAGTTGGGACCGCTATTATTATCAACTTATATTTTTATCTGAATAATTAAAATTCAATTTCACATTTAGTATTCTGAATACATGGAATTCAATTGCTTACACTACGCTAAAGTTTTGTTCTAATCTAAAAATTCAGTTCTATTTCACGAATACAGAGGAATTCCAATTTCAGATCAGCTTATTCATTACAAATTCGGAAAAGAGGGCTTAGAAATCGGATTCAAAAGAAACAGAGCCATTTCTGAGATAATTCTTTTCGTTAAAAAAAAAATATTTTACTAAGTATCAATCTTCTTCCTTCAAAATTTGGGGTCATGATTTAAATTGATTTAAATTTACTTAAATGATATTTAAGCTTTTATCCGGTAAGAACCCTGGCAGATCGAAGGAACCGAATGGAGCTTCTATAAAGTACGCCCAGTGGGCACAAAATTTGGCGACGTATTTACGACATCGTTACGATATCTTTACGACATCTTTACGACATCCTATGTCCATGTCGTTGCTGTGTCTTTGCAATATCGTAAATACATCGTCAGTTCATACGACTTATTTACGATATCGATAACGGCGCGGACATAGGATATCGTAAAGTTGTCGTAAAGATGTCGAAACGATGTTGTAACTGTTGAAATTCGAATTCCATGTTAAATTTTCCATTGGAAACTCATGGAGTAATCGCAATAATTTTCTTTGCAGCGGTAAAAAGTTACCATTGCAAAAAAAACTATTGTGATTATTCCGTGACCTTCTATAGGTTATTTTAAGGTAGAATCCGAATTTTAACAATTTAAAAGTTCTTAAAAGAGTTGAAATTATTTAAATTCATAAATTTGAATAGATATCTTTGGTGTAATTTTTAAGACGTTTAAATAAATTATTAAAATATCAATAAATATAAATTTGAATATTTTTCGAATTTATATGTTATAAAAAGATTTCATAATGAAAAATAGGTTAAGTATATGCTTTCGTTAAATTTTATTCAGACAATTGAGAGGAATAGGATTTGCACTTTTTCTGTTCCCGTTGGGGGATTTTTAGACAGAGGAAAAATCGCTTATTCATAGGAATATAAATTCTTAATTTTTCTGAATTGAACGCTTATTACCGGGTGTTTTAAAAAGCTTTCTACCTCATTATTATTTAAAAAACAGTAAATAAAAGTAGCGAAATATGCTAAATTAAAAGGGATTAAAATTTTTCTGATTCTTAGTTGCCTTGTGATATCCAAAAGTATTCAAAAAAATATTGTCGGCGCTAGGTACATAAATGGATTCAATTTAAGAAATAACTTCTACTGCTATGAAGATTCAAGACGGGAGGACAAAAACGGGAGCCGGAACTATTCAATATTTCTCACGTTATCACTGGATGCATGAAATTTTTCAACACTTTGTAATGCAAGCCTTCTTATCGGGTAATTATTATCCGAAGCGATTTTTAAACAAATTTCAATGTCTAAGCATGGCTCATTATGTTAGAGCGTCATCAGACACTTGTCTGATGTGAATGTGTTAATGAGAACGCAGTGGGCACACAATTTTGCGACGTCTTCACGACATCGTAACGACATCTTTAAGACAACTTTACGACATCCTATGTCCATGTCGTTAAGGTGTCCTTACGATATAGTAAAGGCGTCGTATAATCTGACGATGTATTTACGACATCGTAAAGACGCTGTAACGACAGGGACATAGGATGTAGTAAAGTTATCGTAAAAAGGTCGTAAGGATGTCGTAAAGACGTCACCAAATTTTCTGCCTACTGAGAAGTGACTTTTTTACTGAAAGAGTATTTCAATACTGCCGAAACACGCGGTGATAAAGCGACAAAATAAATTCATATATATTTTACAGTAAGTATTAAAAATATGAGCTGAAATGAATTAATTACATATCAAAGATTGTAACTTTCTTTAATAAAATTCAAAAATACAGTGAAACTCTGAGATTTTTCCATTTCAATATTACTAACAAAATCACATAACCTAAAATTCACGACTTCACAATTCACATTTTGCTCCAAACTTTACTTGTGTTGTTTAGCCTAAGAACACCTTCCACTAAAATTCCTGAACCCTAGCAGTTTTAACTGAGTGAGAGTAGCGATCGGCCACCAATCAATAATAGACATTTTCATTGAACTCTTATGTGCATACCCGAGTACCCGTGAACCTACGACGTTGCATTTTTGCTTGTTACTAGAATAAAAACAATATTTAGCTTTGGGCCTCCAGATCATATTCATTTGGTTTAATTGTAAGCGAATCTTGCATATATTTATATTATTAATATTATGCGTTGAGACCGTCACAACCCCTGACGCTTAGGTGATCCTGTTGCGTCCCCTTATAAGCCTTAATCGTGGCCCCAAAGCCCTCTCCATAGAGGGAAGACCGTAGCCACTTCTTTTATTGCCACATTCCATTGCCTTATATGCGCACTAGAGCAAGGCCATAATCTCAGATTGAAGGAGTCTGAGCTTCTTCCTCGCTTTTGAGCCTCACTGCTAGTTATCGGCGTTGTGGTCGCCGATGTACCAGGTTCTGCAGCTGCTCTACTAGCTCGCTGCGCTTGCCTCCTCAGTCTCCTTTAGAGGGGAACGTTAATGCATTTCGTCTTATTGGGGGACTGATTGGCCACTCCCATTTTCATAGCTTCATTCACAGGGTCCATCACACCCTCAGCTCCTGGAAGAGTTGGGGGCACAGCCGCCGCCTGAGTAAGGCTTGCCAGAGAGACAGATTGGGATAAAAGGGTTATGTTGAAATCATTAGGACCCAACCTCTTTCACCCCTCCGCCAACTTCCTTGCTCCTTCTTTTGTTATTAAGTTTGCGTGATCCATTTTGATTTCCACGAGTAGCTAGGGAAATAAAATGTCGGCCCTTGCAGAGCCCCGCATTAGAGACTATTTACTCGGTGAGGTCGTCCGGTGTCCCCAAAGGCCGTTAGGATACCTTTGTAACCCCCTGGTTGCCAAGGTGCCATGGACACGATCACTCTACACCCATTGCTTAGGGGGCTGGTTGCATTGAGCGAGAAAGTCCATGAGTACCCGTTCGCAGGCCACAATACCAACAAAGGGCTGTTTTTACGTCGCTGTGCGGGTCGCAGGTCATTCCCGTGCCGATTCCAAAAATTGGAGATCGGTTTGGGAGAGAGCTCGACCCAGGGATCTAGAATGCCCGTGTTAGCTAGGCTCTTTCACCCTTCTATTATACTAAAATCATGCATAACAGGAGAGCCTGTTTATAGGAATCCTTCTCAAAACACACAGGAGAGCCCGTTCATAGCGGTTTTTTCATCCATATCCATAACGCATGCAGGCCGAGGCCCGTTTGACCCCTATGTCCCACATGCTTGAGCCTCTCTACCAACTATAAGGTCTTACAGCCCCTAGGTGAGGATCTTGCATATAAGTCATTTAAGATTTTGTTATGGTAAAAATAATCGACTTCTAAGTGGTGGACACCCAGGGTACCAGGGGACCCACTATAGAACAAAATTCAATTTTCAGGGGTTCTTCATTTATTTATCAAAATATTTGATAATTAAAACAATGATTTTAATATCGCAACAATTTCTCGAACTGATTCAAAATTAGATAAATTTATCAAACTAGGTAAAGATTCTTTAGACAATTTCCAACTTTTTGACGTTGTATACAAAATTCGATGTTTGAATTGTGAAAAGTGTTGCATTGGCCAAACTGGTAGATTACTCTCTACGAGAATCAAGGAACATCATGATAACTTTCGACAAAATCCCAAAAACCATAAAGTGATAGCTAAACACCAAGTCGAAACTGGACATCTAATTAATTGGGAAAATGTCATTGTCTTACACCATGAACCTAACAAATTTAAAAGACTAATAGCGGAAATGTTTTTCATTAAAAAAATTGGTAATAATTGTTTAAATATAATTTCTGATCTAAATAATTGTAGTCCAATATATAACATAATCTTGGATTCTTTAATTTAAAAAATTTATCAAAATTTTTTTTTTTTAATTAAACAGACGAATAAAAAAACAAAAATAATGAATAAAATTGGAAATTAACTAATTAAACTAATTTTGTATTACCAGATTTAAATTTAATTTAACCATTCTTTCTTTTTTTCTTTACATGTACAAATATCGAATTCTTATACAAATCCAACTGATAATCTTCTAATTTTCTCTTTCAAATTTATGAATTTTTTATAATTTTTAAAGTAATAATAATATTATTGTCAACTTTTATTCATAGTTAATAATTTATCAATAGTCTAAATAAACATTTCTTCATGTTTACTAAAAATTTGTAATTTCTTCCTTTCCTTCTTCTTAGAACCCTCGTTACCAAACTTGTAATACGGGAATGTTATGCGTTTCTCTGTTAATTGGTCCTCTTTCTCTTTTCTCATTTGAGAAATAGAGCAAAACGTTGTTTTGTTTCCATCTTACCGAAATATAGTTTTTAAAGTTATCTACTGCTTTTTTACCACCACTTAGAAGTCGATTATTTTTACCATAACAAAATCTTAAACGACTTATATACAAGATCCTCACCTAGGGGCTGTAAGACCTTATAGTTGGAGGGAGGCTCAAGCATGTGGGACATAGGGGTCAAACGGGCCTCGGCCTGCATGCGTATGGATATGGATGAAAAGACCGCTATGAACGGGCTCTCCTGTGTGTTTTGAGAAGGATTCCTATAAACAGGCTCTCCTGTTATGCATGATTTTAGTATAATAGAAGGGTGAAAGAGCCTAGCTAACACGGGCATTCTGGATCCCTGAGTCGAGGTCTCTCCCAGACCGATCTCCAATTTTCGGAATCGGCACGAGAATGATCTGCGACCCGCACAGCGACATAGAAACAGCCCTCCGTTGGTACTGTGGCTTGCGAACGGGGGGTTACAAAGGTATCCTAACGGCCTTTGGGAGCACCGGGCGACCTCCCCGAGTAATTAGTCTTTAATGCGGGGCTCTGCAGGGGCTGACATTTTATTTCCCTAGCTATTCGTGGAAATCAAAATGGATCACGCAAACTTAATTACAAAAGAAGAAGGAGAAAGTGAGTTGGCGGCAGGGGGGAAAGAGGTTGTGTCCTAACGGGTTAACATAACCCTTTCCTCCCAATCTGTTTCTCTGGCAAGCCTTACTCAGGCGGCGGTTGTACCCCCAACTCTTTCAGGAGCTGAGGGTGTGATGGTCCCTATGAATGAGACTATGAAGACGGGAGTGGCCAATCAGTCCCCCTCAGTTTCAGCCAATCAGCCAATCAGTTTCCCTCAAAAGGAGACTGAGGAGGTAAGCGCAGCGAGCTCGCTGTGCTTGCCTCTTTAGTCTCCTTTTGAGGGAAACGTTGATGCGTTTTGTCCTATTGGGGGACTGATTGGGGGACCACAACGCCGATAACTAGCACTGATGCTCAAAAGCGAGGAAGAGGCACAGAGTCTTTCAATCTGAGATTATGGCCTTACTCCAGTGCGCCTATAAGGCAATGGAGTGTGACCCTGACTCTTCACGTGTCGACGCCCTCAAATTCAGTCCAAAGGTATTTGAAGGCAACCCCCAACACTGAATTAAACGCGAGAGTTCATTGTACATCATGTAAAAAACTGGAGACGTAAAATACTAGCGACATCGCCGGCTGATTCATAACCTTCTCCTTTTAAACGAGCTACAGTATGTGTATTTTTGTAAAAATACCTCTAGCACGCACTTCTGATGTATATTTATTACAATAAACGACAAGGAAACGATTTAAATCCCATAAATATTGAAGAAAATTGAAAAAGATAGAGGGGGTACATGGGTAGTCTGGGTGTATGAACAACGTGGGTAAATTTGGCGGCGGCGATTTGTGCAATTTTGAACGGTGGCGGGCTTTGCACAATGGGAAGAAATCAGTGGTGTCAAAACCAGGATATCTCTGGTATGTGCGGTAGCTATTCCTGTGTATTTTTAGGTTATATAACGCAATATTTCAATTTTAAAATACACATAATCACTACTGCGCATGCCAGGGGTATCCGCGTTCTAACACCACTGGAGGAAATGCACTTTTTCGTTCAAATATCCAGAGCCTTTAGTTTTGGTCCAATTTTTAATTTAAAAAAATTAAAGTTCATTAAATTTTAAAGAGCTTGACGTAGTCGATCTCATGTCCATGACAAATAAATAAAGATAAGAGCTTTTATATGTACCGGCAAACGCGGAGTTTATGTTCTACGTCATTAGTTACAATCCGTAGAAAACTGTCCAAAAAATTTCCTCTATTTTGGAAAGGCAAGGACCAGCGTCGCTCTGCTGCTGATAAATAAGGTAACTTTATTTAAATATGTTGGTAAGTAAAATAATCAGATTCTTTAATAACGGGCATGCCCAAACGACTGCAAGGAGTTGTTTCTTTGAGGTTGAGTAGCGGTTCCATTGAGTGTTCTGGATATAAAACAACATAGGTGGTCGTCCTGTCTTAGAACTGCATCTAGATATACGCTGGAAGTATACGTAGTCGACAGAAATTCATTCTGATAATCAGGATATCTAAGCACGGGGGCCATGCAAAGGGTTTCTTTTAACCGGACGAAAGTTTATTGATGCCTATTTTTCCATTTAAAATTATTACATTTTTAGTGTATTCTGCAAGTCCTAAGAAGGATTAAACGTCCCTCAGGTACTTAAGTTCCTTGAAGTCTTTGCTAGGTTGAGCTTAACACCATGGGCTGTGATAAGGTGCCTGAGATATTGTTACTGAGATATTGTAACAATACGCTACAATTCTCGTCATGCTCTTGTATAGTTGATATAAAAATTGCTATATTGTCTAAATAAACAAAACAACGTTTTCCTACGAGTCCTTTCAGTGAATGGTCCATCATTCGCTGAATTGTGGCTAGTGCGTTTTTTAGCCCGAAGACATTCGGGTATATTCAACACTTTGAATTTACCCTCTTTGGTAACGAAAGCCGTTTACTTAATCGATGTAAGATTCAATGGTATTTGATGCAAGCCTGAACTCAAATCGAATGCCGAAAAGAGTTTTGCTTTGCCTAAGTGGTCTAAAATTTTGTCTATCACCGGAAGCTGGTAGGCATCTTGATCAGAATCCTCGCTTTTTTTCATTCAGATAGGTCGGCTACGTACTCTTACACGAATTATATGTCACATTCAGTAGGACAACAAGATTGATTATTTACGAGTTTCCTTGATTTAAGAGCGATCTTGTGTTCTGTAAGGCTAAACAGGGCATAGGTTTTTTAGCCAGCGTACAAGGATCTGTATCTTAACAAATAATTCACCAAATTGGGTCACACGAAACCGATTCTACGTGGTCTCTAGCCGAGTTTTGAATAAGAGGTCTCCTTATTCTTGGATACTTTTCGTACTTAGTTTCGCGAATAGCATACTCCCTTCATGACCTGATACGTTCCTTCAGAATATTTTCGCTTTTATTTGTTCAGACCTCAGCTTTATCGGGTTAACTGGTCTGGATACAATTAATATTCATGGAATTTATTCCGTCATCATGAAATGGTAGTTTGTATTTTTTAAGGATTAAAAATTTAGGTGTGATCGTGTATCTGTTACACTTGCTGAAAAAGGGTAAGGACATAATACCATCTGGGGGTAACGGAAAGACATTAAGAAAGAGATGGAACAATATTTCTTCATTCAAGTCATTGGAATAGGTTTTCACTTGGGACTGATGCCGTTCGCTTGTCACTAGTTAAGTCTTTTTAAGTGGTCAAGAGGCGATTAATAATTGATATTCTGTTCCTTCTGCCCTTCTTCCCGTATTGACTGTAGTCTTCCGGATATGGTAAATAGTCTGGACTTCTTCTTTGCCCATTTACATTTGGTCTAAATAGAGTTGCTCGTCTTACCGGACATTTTAAACTCCCTGTGTTGACCGTTTTGGAAAAGTACCTTGTGGAAAATTTCGCATTTAAGCTTCCGCTTAAGTTTCGGCTTTCCATATTCAAGTCATTTACCAGGGACTGTTTCTGTAGCCTGATTTTGGTTAAACTGGGGTAGTTTAAATGGCTTAGAATTAGATGGCTTAGGTACTAATTGCACAAATGGTAGATTGGGTTGTGTCCTCATGAGGGAAGTGGGGAAGGGGTAGGTGTTATCCGCCTTGGTTGCGCTTTTTTCAACTACAGTTTTATCTCAACAGCATAATTTTACGCTACGTTGAGGTCGGATAGCTATTGAGCTTCACCCTGTACCCTGTTTCGCATCTCAGGTTTAGTTAGTACATCTTATTATACTCGTTCTGTACAGTTCATTTATGTTCCTTGACATTTTGACGAAATCTTAAATTAAAATTTTGTATTATTTCTGTGGACATAATGCTGAGTCCGAACTTACTTGGGATAAATTTTAACGTAGCGCATCGTATAAATCATTATAGGAGTTAATTTGTGTATATCTAATAGCGCATTCTGCATTTCCTGTTATATTGTCTGCTAATATAAAATCTAATAACAGATCGGTCTCCCTGCACCTGCATTTCGCGCGCTTGATGGTCGTAATAAAATCTTCTATGCCCATGTAATCGTGTCCGCCAAGGCTTTCGATTGTGCGGATAATTTCTTTATGGGAAAAAGGAATATCGGCTACAGCTGTGACTAGCAGCCATTCGCCAGCTGAGCCGGACGTATCTGAATCTCTGTTACGCGCGATCATTCTAAAAGTAAGCCTATGTATCCCAATGGGTGGTGCTATGGCCAGCGATGGTTCGACGATCCGGCTGATCGCATCTCCACTCGCAGCCCTATAGCTACACGGGAATGTGACAGTAGATAAGCTAAGCTATATTTGGAGATAATCACCTGGTAAAACAGTTATCGGTCAGTTACCCACATTCGGTAACACGGTAAGTTATGTAGAGCATTGACAAGAATCTATAAACCAGCCAGAAATGTAAGTCACTGTTTTACCGAAAGAGTCTGCTGCAAGTTTTTCTGTAGTGGTGCTCTTGGGATCGGATATTTTTCTAAATTCCATAAGTTTCTAGAAATCTCTAAGATTCTTGCTCGTTTAATTTTCTGGAACTTTCCAACTGGTCGCTAAAAATTTATCGAAATGTTTAGAAAGGTGGAACGAATTCGTGGTTCGCTCAAGGAAGTGGGTGCCTACAATATCGATCTTGATACGCAAGTTTTATTCAGATTGTTTTAGAATTTCCCTCAGTACTTGAAACTTCTAGAAACATAGTTAGCCCCTGTGACCTCGGGGATTCTCAAAGCTTCTGGAATAGAAGTTTCTAAAAAGTTTAAAGATAAGAAGCGATTGCTTTTGAGTTTTTCTATGTCGTTAAACTTTCTTGAAGATCAATCGATTATGAATGCTTTTCTATATTTAATTTTTTTCTAGAAATTCTAACTGTGTCTTTGAAATGTAATAATAATTTATTTTTAAAATTTTCCATTTACGGTGAAAAACGTTAAAATAACCAAAAATTGTAAAAAACAATTGAAAATTTTTCAAAATTGTAGTATAAAATTTCGTAGTTTTGAAATCTTTTAAATTAAAGTTTTTCGAGTTCAAGCACTATCAATTTCACATTATTTAACTTTGAATGGTTTAATTTAGAAAAAATAGTTTTATTTCTTTTTATTTGTTTAGAAGTATATTCATTATTTCCAAATTTCATCCAATCCAAATCTTTGTTGATTTAGAATATCTTAGAATTAAAATTGAATAAATTCAAAACATTTTTTCGAATTTAAATTAAAAATGCACTAAATAATGGATTGTTTAATTGTCTATATTTTCCTAGTGAGGAAATGAAAAGGCAGTAGGGTGAATGCGCGCTTTGCTGGCGTGAATTGACCCCTAGTTTATAAATTAAACATAAAAAAATTATGCTGTATATTTTAGGCAAAAATGAATGATGCATGATTATCCACTCATCATTTTTAAAAATTATTTTTTCGAGTATATACCTTTTTAAATTCTGCCGACTTTTCTGTTCCAACCTTTGAACAATAGCTCATTTAAAAGAAAACAATTCATTTTTGTGTCACTGAGCACATTCTTTTTTCAACGTCCTTGCTATTTTGGGGAAAAAAGTATACACATTATACATTATTGCCTTTACGCCCCTCTTCGTAACGCGGCCTGGTATATTTTCTGAAATTTTTAACAATTTCTGATATTGTACGTAATATTGATACACAGCTGATGGATTCAAGATTACGCAATATTTGACGCACCTGGCAAAAATACACGCAAACAGTAAAAATCCGATGTAGTTTATTTCATGTCCATGCCTATTAATTAAAGATAACAGCTTATATATAAACCGCCAAACGCGGAGTTTATTTTCCACGCCATCAGTTAAAATCTGTAGGAAATTCTCCAGAAAATTTGCTTCTTCATTTTGGAAAGATGAAGACCAGCGTCGCTCTGCTGCTGATAAATACAGTAGCTTTATTTCAATCTAGTGGTGAGTGTAATAATCAGATTATTTAATAATTAATTTAAAATTGATAATTAAGTTGGATAAAATTTCAATTACGTTACCGTTCATCAAGATCATTATTTGTAAGAATACTTCACTTATCTATAACAATCAGCTCGCTTCGCAAACACATTCTCATCGCGTACCACGTGTGCGGCTAGCAAGTTTGTACACGCCTACACTCTATCCAAAAAATATAGACCTCAATTTTTTTAAAGATTATAGTTGAAATCTTAGCAGAAAAAGAATCTAAAACTACCCATTGGGCACAAATATCAACGAGGTCTTTACGACACCGTTACGACATATTTACGATCACTTTACGACATCCTATGCCCATGTCGTTAAGGTGTCTTTACGATATCGTAAATAAGTCGTATGACCTGACGATGCCTTTACGATATCGCAAAGACACTGAAACAACATGGACATAGGCTGTCGTGAAGTTGTCGTAAAGATGTCGTAATGATGTCGTAAAGACGTCGCTAATTTTTATGCCCACTGGGTATGGAACAAAGTACATGTTGCAAATAATGATTTTTGCCTATACTGTTACAATATTCGGAAATTTTCAGTCAATAAGAAATTATTTCCTGACGAATGAAAACTTAAAAAGTACAGTAAACTTTCTTCTATATCTGCGACCTTGAAACGTACAGGTTGAAGAAAGCTAGTAGTCAAGATATTTGTATCCAGCAACGTTAATTGATCAACAATACTCTTACTGCGAGCAACTTTTTCAACGGCGCACATGCCGAAAAGCGCGGATCTATTTAAAATCAATAAATACTATGACTGATAACACAGATAAATACACCTGACTAACAGTGTTTCGCGGTTTATTATGTCCTAGAACTGCTGGCCTATGCGCGCATGCATAAATCATAGGCATAAATTATTAGAAAAATAGAACACGTAGTGGGAGAACTTCAATTAGTTTGCGTGCCGTACGTGTGATGGCGTTTTAAGGGGAGTGTACACTTATCGGACGGCAAGTTATCGGACTTCTACTGTAGTAAGAACAGAGGTCATATTTCTTAAGTGCGATTAAGATAATATCAATAAACAGAGAGAAGTAGGTATACCTATTTTGCCGTGCTTACGTATACTTTCTTGAAAATGTATGTAATAAGTACAAAAACTCTCATATATTATATTATCTATACTGATTTTGAAGCTGGGTTACGCAAAAGTAATAATTAATCATGATCGAGAATTATTATTACCAAATTTATTTATATCGCACTTTGAGTGCAGCCCGTAGTCTGAACGAATTTTCGCTTAAAAGGGTGTCCACCTCTCGGTTTATTTCTGACTATGTTTTGCCGATGCCTCCTTAGTATTTTTAGCTAACTTGACTCGTTGACACACCATGGCTAAAATAAAGAATCGTATTTTCACGTGAGACAGCTTCAAACTTTAGTAGATGGATATTCGGTTCTCTTAAACGTATGCAACATGTATTTATATAAGTTAAAAAATCGTTCGTATTTAACTTCAGACAATAGCAATAATAGTGTTGGCTCATACACATGTGCGAAGATGACAATGCCAGTAAGGGGATATTGTACATGGATGGATAGAGAGATAGATGGATAAACGTTTATTTTTCGGCCTGCTGGCCCTCAAAAATGGTCTCGCTTACACTTTCATTTTTTTACAGAACTGCAACTACTTAAAACTATCTTACAACTATCTCTCGCAAATTACTATCCATCCATACCTTATAAATAATCCGCTCGCTTCTATAGCATAACATTTCTCGTTGCGCCTCGCCACGCACGCATGTTGCTCTTTTCTCGCTATGCCTCGCCTTACCAGCCTCTGCCTCCGTGGCTAACACTTAATAATTAACTAGTATTTACAATATTCACAGTTTTCTTCCATCTACTTCCTCTCCTATTTAAAATCCTTCCTTCTTCATTCCTCTTCCTCCTTTCTTTTCTTCTTTTGCATCCGCCTTCCCGCACAATTCACACATTTTCTTCTCTCTAGAAAGCCAGAACCTATTATAATTCTATATGCAACCGCATCTCACTCTCGCTATAAGTTCCTGACTTCCTTGCTCTCCTTTCTCACAAAAATATTGCGCTCTCTCCCTTGGCATAAGCCACACATAGTTCCCGTTAAACCTTGACTCTCTTATTCTCTCCTATCATTCTACTTGCACTTTCTTTATGTCATACTTTTGAACGAGCTCATAGACCTTTCTTCCTGTGCATCCTCCTCACTTCATTTCATTCCTTATCCCATGAACACTCCCTAACCAGCTTGCGGCGTATTCCTTGCCAACCCCAGTGTCCACTTTACATACCTCTCCTGTATCCTATTTACCTCCTCATTTACCTTCCACCCCCACACCTCTACTCCGTAAAATAAGACACTCATCACTAGCGAATCAAACAATTTTATTCTCCTTACAAAATCAGCTGCGAACAACCTCTTCCCCAGCCTCCACACCTGCTTCATCACCACACTTGGCCTTTTCACCCTCTCTTTTATGTGACAATCCATTCCCCTATTCCTTCGAAAAAGGAAGCCCAGTTACACAAACTTTTTCACCTCCTGTACCGATTTTCCCTTCTACTTCCATTTCCCTTCCTTATCTCTCCGACCTCCTTTCCTGAACACCATAACCTTCGATTTGTCCGCATTTAACTCTAACCAATTTTTGTCCAAGTATCTTCTCAACCTTTTCATCATCTCCTTTAAACCCTCTTCACTCTACCATAGTACCATAGTACCATTCATACTAAAAGACTACGTGATTTAGACACAGTCCCCAATCTGTTCAATAAACTAGGATGTGACACAACTAATATGAAAAAGTGGTGTCTCGTTCAACTTAATCCATTTCTAATGTATTTTTATAGAATTGAGTTCACAATCATCTCAGGATCCCGGAACTTCTAGTTCTGGAAGAAAAAATTCTCGAGCTTCTAGCTCTGAGAGTACAAATTCTCGAGCTTCTAGTTCTGGAACTAATCATTCTTCTCTAAACTACATAAAGGGACTCTATATTCCAAACGGTAAAGAAATATGGCTCAAGGACAAAATCATTGCAAAAGAGGAAGATGGTGTCTATCGCCCATTCTTGCACTTAACGGAATTTGCTATACTTCGTGCATTGCATAATAGGAAGAAACCATTTGATATAGGATTTAAGGTTGTACGCGTTACCCAACAAGAATGGCTAAATTATATCGCTGAATATGCTTCTAAACAAAAAGTAAGTACGCTTTAAAAACTGTAGAGTTCTCTTTTTTATGGCATTATTTTTGCGTGTATATTCATGTTTAATGTTTTACGAACAGATCTCGAAGGAGTTCGTGTATAAATTTATGAAAAAATAATCCAAATAAATTATAATGAATAATCCAAAAAATTCCATTCATGCAGTAGTTGTTTCAATATGTCATAAAAAGTATACAAGCTCTAAACTATATCATATTTAACATGCAGTGATGACATTTATTGCTACTAAATATCCCAGTGGGCACAAAGTTTGACGACGTCTTTACGACATCGTTACGAAATCTTTACGGAATCTTTACGACATCCTATGCCCATGTCGTTAAAGTCTCTTTGGGATATCGTAAAGACATCGTCGAATCATACGACTTCTTAACGATATTGTAAAGACACCTTAACGACATGGACATAGGATATCGTAAAGTTGTCGTGAAGATGTTGTAAAGATGTCGTTAAATTTTGTGCACGCTGGGATCATCGGAAAAAAATTGAAATAATTTTTTTTTGTATGTTTGTGAAAAATATGAACCAGCTTATCTGTTTAAAAGTTGTTTGGTTGGTACTGCTGACTTATTTGTACTCGCAATCTAAGAGAAAAAAAATTACTTAGATACTGAAGGAAGTCTAAATATTTATTCACCTCGTACCAAATAGAACTGCTCGTAAAAACACGTAAAATATTTTGTCTATGAAAGTGAAAAAAAAACTAAGAGTTTCATGAATCGAAGGAATTAGTGAATGACTAGTAAAAGCAATTCAGTTTCTTAAAAAATGATAAACTGTCAGTGGACAAAATATTCATCGCTATGTCATAAACAGATTTTTACTTTTTCAATTCCAAAATTGCAATTAAGTGTTAAACAGACTCATCAAAAATATTGTTTTTAATATTACTGTCCATAAAAAACGATAAAGAACTTTTGCTTTAAAACCTACATATCTTTCCTTTGAAATCGCTAGAACACTGTAGAAACCAGTTAAATTATCTTAAAAATAAAATGTATTAAATTTATTCCCTGAAGTCTTCTAGAAATCATATTACATTCCTTAAAAGTTGTAAAATCTCCTTTAAATATTTTTCTGGGCCAATAGATTGAAGTTACTTTATTTCGTAATGTTCTCTAGAAATCGGTTGAAATAGGTTTAAATCCTTTGAAATCTTTAGAAACCCAAAAATCTATTTAAATGTTGTGAAATTCCTCTAAATACCATGGAACGAGAGGGCGACATTACCAAAGCAGATCCTCAATTTTTCTGCTTTTTTCTGGTGGAAATTAAAAAAAAAATTTCCAAGAAAATAAAACTGGACGCTACATTGGTACTTTTCTTTCCCAACTTACGTCCACACGGAATTAGATGTCGCGCTGAAAGTTTGGCACGCTAAATAGAAGGCACAAGGAAAGGTGTCTCTCGTCCTAAATAATTAGAATTGTCAACGTTTTTTTTTGTTTAATTACTAATTTGGAGAAAACCGACCATGCTGTGGAACTCTGCAAGCAATTTTCAATGTTGTCAATGGGCTAGTTATGAGGTATATATTTATCAAAGTGGGACAAAACATCAAAAATCACACACGAACATTATACACGAATAATGCAAAAACTAATGTTTGTGATATTTCTTATTTTCATAAATAAACTTTTTGCTTCGTTCAGCCACTCGTTACATGGCCTTAATCATGTAATATTCTAAACATTTTTTTGAACAACTTCTTGATTTAAAAAAAAAAATCTTTTTTAATTTGTAAACAACAGGAACTTTATTAGCACTATCGTTACCAAAAAAGTAACTACTTGCAGTAATTAGTTAAAATAAACTAATTGTTTCTTATCACTGCTTGATTTAAACCAATGGTTTCACTTTAGTTCTACTCTAGACTTTTCTCAGTCTTATTGTAGTATCTGATACGAGCATTGAAATAATATATTTTTTTCAGAGGCCCTCGATACTTTATAGCGGCAGGAGCACGGTAATGGAGTTAACTAAGGCTAAACGTCAGGCTGTAGAGGAGTTGATAATGGAGCGCCAAAGGGTCGCTGCATTTGATGAACTATATAAGTTTGACAAACAAAAGGGCTGGCAGCAATAACGCCACTCTTTACGAGGCTCAATGGGGCGCTCAACATGCGTATTCTCATGATTTGAAATAAATCAAAATTTATGAAATTTTCACAGCATTTAATTTAGCTTCTTAGGACGTCCGCATCGTTCGCCGAGTCAACTTAGGCCTTTTGAAACTAAAGTTATTAACTGAAATTACTATTTAGTACCTTCGATATTCAGTAAGAACTCACCTGTCTTACCTAAATGTCCCAGAGCCGTTGCATTTTCTTCTTATTCATTCATTGTGTTGCTGTCCAATTGTTTATCTGCTACCGTTAGACCTTCAGCCTACCGTTAGACCTTCAATAAGGCACTTTTGAACTAACAATTACATTTTTTTCGGCCATACATATGCATTAAATTTTTTATTATTAGGACAGATGTCGAACATGTTCAGCCGGGATATGCAAAACTGCCCGCACTCTAACTTCTGAAACGAAAAAACGCAGAAGTTTCTTTAATTTTATACTTATAGCTTCGATGTGAACCTAACAAAGTTGAAAAATAATCATTTTTGACAAAATAGCGTCCGTTTAAAAAAAGTTTGATTTTCACCCAAAAATTTGCATGAAATTGTTTAAAAAATTTTTGTCCAGTTCAGAGAGGTTCACACAGAAGACAATCATTTCAACTATACGTGTATGCAAGAATAACTCAATCGGTCAAATACATTTTGAGTTATCTTGCGGGCAGTTTTGAAAAATATGAAACCGAGAAAAACGCGTTTAAAGATTTACATGTTGAAAAGAAGGCAGCATCGGCAGGCTAGCGACAGGCGCGCGGGGCGCCTTTTAGTTGTTAAAGAATGCAGCTGCGACTCTGAAACGTTCACAGAATATTTTTGGGACGGCTAGCTTCCATTTAGGCAAAAAAATCGATTTTTTGAAGCCGTTAAATAGGTCGCCCCCTTAAATACGTTCGAGTTGGAGTCACCCGTTTACTTCATCCAAGATGGAAGGGTCGACGGGTCGAACGGCCTGATTGGTTGACTTTTTTCTACTTGCGCGTGGTGGGACCGTGGTTTGTTGAGACATGAGTCAGAGCTGTAAGGTCTACTTGCCTATGTTTTCTATACGTATACATCAGGTCAAAGATATTAGAAACGTAGATGCGGTACGGGGCGTCGTAGTGGGGAATTATATATATATATGACATCACATTTTCTGCCCTATCGAGGTGCTGCCCTCATCGTACTACGAAGTCGAATTCTTGTTTTCTCATTCTTCGTAAAATATGACAGTGAAGCAGTAGAAAATTTTTTTGAGGTTAGAAAAGTTTCACATGTATGTATCGCTGAATTTTTTCAGATCTGAAGCAAAGATATTTATCTTTGTTTGAAGCTTGATCCAGGTTTTCGGTACAGCCTTTTTTTAATTATAAAAAAAATGTTCTCGAAAAGTCATATTTTTAATTTAAAAAAAAGTATTATAGAAAGACATTTCAAGATAAACAAGTGCTGAAATCATTTTTCTATGACAATTTTTTTTTAAATTGAAATAATCGCATATTTATACCAAAGAAACAACTTTTTTAATGTTTAAAGTATTTAAACATTATTATTTAAATTTAAAATAATAATTAAAACAAAATATATATCTGGATAAGATATTTTGGTTGAAAATGTATATAGTACTTTTTAAATCACAAAAGTTCTTCTGAAAAATCGAAATGTTAATTTAAAAACACGTGTTTTTATATATTAATTTGTTGGTAAAATTTTTTGTATAATTTTAATTTTAAATTCAAACAATAATTTTTAACACTTTAAATCTTAAACAAAAATTAATTTGATAACAATATTTTCTTATCGTAGTTTTAATAAATAATTAATCGTTAATATTATAAACTGTTCAGAAATTTTATTAGCTTTGGAATTGTATTTTTTGGGACAGAGAGTATTACCGAGCCGGAAATTTTATTTTTCGGGATATTTCAGCCGTCCCCATAGAATTACAGAAAATTTGCTCTAATTATAATTTCGGCGCTCGATCTTGTTAATTTTTTTCTACAGTATTATTAAAAAGAAATGTGTATGGAAATTTTTGATATCACAAAGTTAAAGATAATCTCAATTAAAAATTTAAAAATTCGCTGTACATCCAATTTTTATTCTTGGGTCTTGGCAATTTTTTTCTAATCCATTTCAGTGACTGGTAAACAGGGGTGATATTCTCTTAGAAAATAAGTGATTATAATTTGAAAAAATTGGGTAGGCTTTTTTGACATCTAGGTATGTAAAAAAGGTAAACTGCAGAAAATTTAAAAACTAATTTAACAACTATTTATACTCTTTTAAGATACCAATACAATTTACACAAGACTAATTGTAAAATTTGCAAATTTTTAGGCCCTCAGTTTAGGAACTTGAATTTTAACGTTAAAATTGCTTCATTTTCAGAATACAGCCTTATTGTTTGAATTTTCAGAATTTTTCGAAATTGTTAAAAGGCGAAAAAGTTTGAATTAAAATTTTTTAAATGCGAAAATAAACCATTTTCCATGTTCATTTGCAATCCAGCGAGTCACTTTCTTTCGCTTCTTTTGAAAGTCGATCTTTTTTAAGGTTTTTAAAACTCTTTTAAAAACTTTTTTTTAACAATTTTGGTTGTGATTTCTTAATAAAAGAATAAGTGCTATTTAGTCTCCAGAACAGCAATTTCTAAAATATTTAAAGCCTTAATAATTTAGACATTTTAAATTTGTAGTCTTCAGAATATATTGAATAATTTCAAATTCAAAGCTATTTAAATATTTCATCTGAATTTTTGAATGGAAAGTGTTCGATAATTTTAGATTGAAACCTCTCAAATTATTTTGTTACAAATTAAAATCATAAAACTTCAAGTTTTATTTCTTTTTTGATCATTTGCCCCCCCCCCCCACAAATTATTTTTTTTGTAAGAAAATAACGCCTGATTTTTGTAAAAATTAACAAATATATATTAAAGGTTTACTCAAGGTCACTTTTGTTCAAAAAGCTTGTTCCTGAATAAATTAACTCTTATTGTTTCCGATTTCGTTCTGTAACTCAGGGTAATTTTCTGTGAAAAAGATTGATTTACAAAGAATATTTGTCACACAATAGAATGGATTTCTTCGCCCGAGATGCAAACGTAAATTGTACTATAGTAAAAACAACTGGAAAAATTGAGACGAAAGCCAAATTTGGTAAAGAAAACAAACCTTTGTCGAGCTATAAATACTAAATTTATTCCTCGAAAGATTTAAAAAAAATCTCTTCGAAACACTTTTATTGCAAATATTTAATTGAAGAAAAATATTTGTTTTAAAAATAAAAATAGTACAATTTTTACATAAAATTCTTAAAATAAAAAAATCTGTGTGTCAAACCACAATCCAATCCGACTATTCTTTCAAAAGTTATCCGATATACAGACAACCACAACCACAATAACGACGACGTAGACGCCAGAGAGACAGACAGATACCGATGTAAAAACTTGTTGTTCTGACTCAAGGAGCCTCAAAACTAAACAGTGATTGATTTTACAAGGTGATTCTAGATCTGTTCAAAATGATATAATTTACATATTTTAACGTTAAAATTTGAACTAATTTAATTGCA
>NC_046661.1:144658850-144681541 GCF_010883055.1 Belonocnema kinseyi | reverse complement strand
GGAGCGGTGGGTAGAGGGGAAGTGACTTTTTCGCCGGACGCGCCGTCTATATTTATGGCGGGCAACTAAGCCCGCACCGCATCTACGTTTATAATATCTTTGTTCAGGTGTACTGTGCATATAGTTGGTATAGTTGGTATAATTTTGTGAGGAGCAGATGAAAGTGTACAACAGGAGAAAAATAAGTGTTATTTGTTATTTAATTAGAAAAAATGGATAAATTTCCTTTTAAATCAATCACAACATTTTAAAATTATTGAAAATAACAAACTTTCACATGTAGTAGGTTAGCTTTCAATGCATGTTTACAAATATGTAAGAGGATGTTATTTCCACTAATTTTATCAGTTTATGATTTATTAAAATTAAAATTGATTTATTTTCGTCTAAATAAATCACAATCATTTCAGATAGCAAGAGTCTGTGTATCTCAATCTTAAGCTGTGATTTGTTAACATAAGTAAAATTAGTGTCAATACATTATAATATATGTAGAAATATTTTTCATCCCTCATCAAATTTTTTTTGTTTCTTGATTTTATTCCTACAGTGTGTATTTAAACGAAAAAGTGTAGGAGATCTTTCTTGTTGTAAAATATTCAAAAATTCAAAAACAATTTAATTTAAATCTTAACAATGCAACCCCAGAATTTAAAGAAAACTAATGTGCTAATCTGCTTGCCCACTCTGAAAATGTAATATGACACGCTCAGAGCCAAAGCGAACTAAAAAAAAACGTGCAAAAGCGAAGTAAAAACACTCGAGAGCAAAAACGACCTAAGAATTGGCGAGAGGTAAAACGACACAAAGAATGAAGGGGGAAGCTTTCCCCCACTTTGCTGCTGCGAAGACCAGCCTCGTGTAAAGCCGAAAATGCGCGAATACGAATCCGAGCTCGTCCGACTTCATGAATGACAATCTAATCAATCTCCTCAAATTTATTCTGGTTTTAAAATCCTGAGTTACCATAGAGTTTAGTATAGAGTTACCATAGAGTTACCATTAGTTTATACTTAAGGGGATGTGATACTTAGAAAATTGTTGATTTTACCAGTATTAGGTTCCCCTGGATTTTTTTCTAGAATAATGAATATTTTGTTTAAAAATTTTGGGAAATGATAGCGAACATGCTAATGGACATTCCCACACACTTTTTTTGTGAGTTAATTAAAAAAATTTTAATTTAGCAAAATGTGATTAATTTGCATAGCGCTTAGGGAATAGTATCGATTTTTTCAGTGTTGGATTAGTAATATTTTGCCTTCAAAATCTGGGAAATGATAGCGAACATGCTAACGGACGTCCTCGCACACTTTTTTTGTGTTTTTTTTTATCAGAAAATTGTTGATATTGCTAACGTGCGTGTAAATTTCGAGGTTATGTGTGTTACAATTCACCCGAGCGTTGCTTCCAAACTACACAATATTTTTGGCCGAAAACTTTGGAAAAACAAATAAACATAGTAACTAATCTCCCGGAACTAACCTTGTTTGCAGGCAATCAAAAAAGTTTATTTCATAAATAATTTCCAGATTCTCGGAAAGGCCGAGATGAAAAACGACGTAACCTCAAAATAATTCATATGCATAAAATTTGTATTCAGCACAATAAATTTTTTGTTATTATATCCCTCAAAAAAGAGTCCGGCGACATCCGTTATGATATTCTATAGCATCTCCGAATTCAGTTTTTAAAAATTTTCATTTTCGTGGAAAAAAGCTGGGCAAACTGTAACTATCACCTGCCCGTAAGTTTCCAGTTGAAAAAATTAATTTTCAACCCGAAAAAATACGAATTTTCTACTAGACATGAATTTATGAATAAAATAGACGAATTTTCAAATAAAAAGAATAATTTTCTACCTAAGAAGATGAATTTCCAAGTAAAAATATAATTTTTCGAAATGAAAACTTGTAAACGAAATTGCTGAATTTTCAATTTTAGACAAAAAATGGAATAGTTAAATGTTGAGTTTAAAAACGTCATTTTGAGCAAAGAAAAAAATCGAATTAAAATATAGTAATATATTAATATATTAAAATTTTCAAGCAAAAAATTTAATTTGAAAACAAATAATTTGATGTTCAAACCAATAATTTTCTACTGATAACCTAAATTCAAAATTCAAAAAATCAAACTTGTAACAATAAAAGAACAAATTTTGAGCAAAATAAATCAATTATAAACGAAGAACGTATACATTATTAGTTTAAAAAATAAATTTACAATAACAAAGACAAATTTTTCAGCACAATAGTTTGATTTGCAACAAAATACACAAACTTTTGGCTATATAGATGAATTTTCAACTAAAAAGATCAATTTTTATCGGAAGATGAAACGTTTAATCTTTATCTAAAAACATAATCTCAAACTATATTAAAAAAAGTTTTTAAAAAAGATGCATTTTCAACGAAGAAATTAATCCTTAATTAAAATAGATGAATTTTTGACAAATAAGAATAATTTTCTACAAAAAAGATGGATTTTTAACTGAGAAAGATCAATTTTCAAGCAAAAAATGTCAACAAAATTGTTCAAGTTTCAAATTTAAAAGAATTTCAACGGAAGATGATGTATTCAAATGTTTAGTATAAACAATTAATTTTCAGCAAACAAACACTTGATTTTTCAACAAAATAGTCAACAACAAAAGAAAAAGAATTTTCAAACAAGGAGAATAATTTAATTTCAAAAATGAATTTTTAACTGAAGAGCGGTCACATTTCAAGCAAAAAAAAAACAAATTTAGAACAAAAAAGCTCAATTTTCAATGAAAAAACATCAACAGATGGATTTTCAAGCAAGAAGAATAATTTTGTAACAAAAAAGAGGAATTTTCAACTATAAATTTTAATTTCTAAAAAAAAAATCTCAACAAACTTTTTAAATTTTCAACTCTAAAAATAATTATTTAAACTAAAAAATTAGTATTTAAACAAAAATGGAAGTTACTTTTTCAGATAAAAAATTTAATTTTCGAAAAAATAGTTTAATTTTCAGGAGAAGAAATGCATTTTCAACTGAAAAACAATAAAATCTAGACCAAAAATAAAACAGTTAAATTTCCAATTGAAAAAATTAATTCTTAAAAACAACAAAAACAATCGAATTTACAACAAAATAGTTAAATGCACAAACAAAATGAATAATATTCTAATAAAAAGATGAATTTTTTACCAATGAAATTAATGTTATCTGAAAACGACCAATTTTAAGGTAAACACGCAAGCAATTTTCAACTTCAGAAATTAATTTTAATTTAAAAAATAAGTATTCAACCAAAAATGGAATAGTTAATATTTTTAGATAAAAAATTGATTTTTCAACAAAGTAGTTCAATTTTCAACGAAAGAAGTTAATTTTCAACTAAAAAAGATACATTTTTAACCAAAACTAGAACAGTTAAATTTTCAGTTAAAAAATTGATTTAAAAAATCGAATTTACAACAAAATAGGTACATTTTCAACCAAAGAAATAAATTTACAAACATGAAGAATAATCTTCTTCTAAAAAAAAAACAAATATTCATCAAAATACATGAATTTTCAACCGCACAGTAGAATATTTAACTGGAAAAAGTGTTTCAACCAAAAATGGAATAGTTATCTTTTCAGTAAAAATATGACTATTAACCGAAAAAAAGAAGTTAAAAAAAATATTAAAAACTTCAACAAGAACAAAATTAATTTGCAACGGAAGAGTGGAATTTACAACCCAATAACTGAATTTTCAACAAAAATAGATCCATTTTAAAACGAGAAGAATAATTTCCTATCAATGAAGACGATTTTTTAACTACATAGTTGAATTTTCAACTAAAAATGATAAATTTGTAACCAAAAAATGGAACAGTTAAATTTTCAGTTCAAAAAATCAATTTTCAACCAAAAAGGATTATTAAGTCCAAAAAGAAAAAAAATCAACTTTTTTAAAAATTCGTATATCAAAATGAAGTACTTGAAGAGAAAAGTTAAGTTTTTCTGTAAAACCGCTGAATTTTCAAACCAAATACCTGAATGTCTAACAGCAAAGTTCATTTTAAACCAAATAAAAATTTTTTCAACACTATTTTTTTCAATCAAAAACTATAATACTAGAACTTTCAAACTAAAAAGGATTGTATTCAATAAAAGTAAGTTGAAATTTCTTATTTGTTTCTATAAATAATTCAGTTTGCATTTAAGTGGAAGAACGAGAAAAATTCTTTTAAATAAACATTTAAATTCATTGAGCTCTAATGTTATGTTGTCGACTAATGTAGTTAAATAGTTTTTTTTTGTCGATAGAATGATTATTTTTAATATATTTATTTAAACTTTTTTTTACAGAAAGAGATAAATCATTATGTTTTCATTCAAAATAATATTTTTAGCTGAAAATTAAACTATTCCATTCCTGGTTAAAAAATATTTTTTAGTTGACAAATTCAACTATCTGATTAAAATTTTTTGGTAAATTCATTTTAAAAAATTATTTTTTTTTATTGGAAATGTTACGATGGCATTCTAGGTTGAAAATTCACCTATTATCTGGATAATTCGTTTTTTTTTGGTTGCAAATTAATTTTGTTGAAATTGCTGCCTTTTTTTAAAAAACTATTTGTTTGAAAATTACTTTCATTGTTTAAAAATGCATTGTTTTTTGATGAAAATAGAATTTTGTTTTAGTTGAAATTTCGACCATTTTTTTCAAAATTCAAAAATTCTCTGTACGGTTATTCAAATTATTCAAAAGGTCAAACAATTTATCCCAATAACTTTTTTCATTAAATCAAAAATTACCGGAGTTATAGCATTAACAAAATTCCAAAAAACACACGAAAATGAACATTTTATGCCAAATAACGCACGATTTGAAAAAAAGTCAAGAAAAGAAAAATGTTGCTTTTTGAATTTCCTACAAGATTATCATAACAACTTTTTGAATTTTCTTGAAAAATCAAAAATTCTAATTTTGAAAGCATAGAAAATAATGGAATATCCAATAATTACATTTTTTCATGCAACAATTTCACAGTACAGTGAAACTCTTCTATAGCGCAAATTTAGGGGCTGACGGTGGGCGGGAACTAACTCATTATAGCCCGTTCCGCTTTTGTTTCTTCACGCTTGATTGATCGCCTGAGTGACAACCGCAGACCCCGCGCTGCTTCTGATACATCTACGTGCGGCGCGGCGTGAATTCTCGGAAGGGCTATAGAAGTTCAAAAACGGTAAAGCTGCTCAGTAGACCGTATGTGTAAAGCTTAAATCATAAAAAATATTAGGAACGAGAAAATTCGCTGCATGGAAAAACGATTAAAGTTGCAATAAAATGTTTAACAACAACATTTTTTAAAAAGTATTCGCATTGTTTTTCAAACGGGACAATGAAATTCCGTCTGTTTTAATACCAATGTAAGTTATGAATTATAATAATATACATTTATGGGAATGATATAAGATTTTAGGGATAAGCTCGAGTGCAAAGCACGAGATACGTGATGAGAATGTGGTTGTTAAGGCCGAAGGAGCTTTAACGAAAGAGAATTCACAATTACCAAATTACTGTTGTCGATTCTTCCACCTTTAGTTTTAAAAAGTCTATGCACGAACATCGAGCGCGTGGCGCAAGGTAAATACATTATCGAGAGCGAAGCGTGAGAACCAACAGTCGCGCGCGTAGAATAGTATTCTTGTTGTTCGTGCATTCACTTCTTTGTTTAAAAATCTAATTATTCTGTTTTAAATTCAATTGTTTTCTTTATGTTCACAATTAAATTCTCGGATTTGAAATTTAACTGTTGAATTTTTTGGTAAAAATTATATTTTTTGTTGAAAATTCTTTATTTTCGCCAAAAATTAAAGTTTTTAAATAAAAACGTAACTATTACATTTTTGGTTAAATACTTTTTTTTCTAGTTTTAATATTCATACTTAATTTGAAATTTGACAATTTTGTTGATTTTTTTACAATTTATCTTTTTCCAGTTGAAAATTCTTCTTTTTGAGTGGAAAATTAATTTATTTTTATAAAAAATTCATTCTTTTGGTTGATAATTTAACTCCTTTATTAAAAAATTCGATTCTTTTTTGGTTGAAAAAAATTTTGTTAACTGAAATTTTAACTGTATCGTTTTTGATTAAAAATTAATCTTTTCTAGTTGAAAATTTATATATTTTTTCGTTAAAGATTGAACTATTGTGTTACATTTTTTTTGCTTAAAAATTAACTGTTTTCAGTTAAAAGTTTATTATTTTTTGTATTAAATTATTCTTCTTGTTTGAAAAAGCATCTGTTTTAGTTAAAAATGATATATTTTGTCTTTTTGAAAATTCGAATATTTCGTTCAAAATCAATTTTCAGAATTAAAAAATTTAACAGTATCATTTTCGGTTGATAATGTATTTTTTAAATTAAACAATGTGTTGTTTTTTGCAAGAAAATTGACCCTTCTAAGTTAAAAATTGATCTTTTTGATAAAAAATTATTCTTCCTGTTTGAAGCTCATATATTTGAATTGAGAATTCGTTTATTTCATTAAAAATGCACCTTCTTATTAGAACTTATTTTCTATTGATTTAATATGTTTTGTTTAGATAAAGACTCAACATTCCATTTTTCGTTAAAAATGTATCATTTAAGTAGAATATACAATTATATGGTTGAAAGTTTATGTATTTTGTTAGAAGTTAAATTATTTTGTTGTTAATTTATCTTTTTTTTAAATTAGTTTTTTTGTTGTTTTAAAATTGATTTAAAATTTTTTTAATTTCTATTTGAGGTAGAAAGTTATTGGTTTAAAAATTAAACTATCGTTTTCTAATTCAAGTTTTTGCTTAAAAAGTAAAATATGTTTTTGAAACTTTTTTTTGTGGGTAATAATTATTTTTTACTGAAAATGTAACTATGTGGTTGAAAATTCATTTATTTTGTTAAAAAATTTCACTATTTTGTTGTAAATCCGATAGTTTCTTTAAATTTAAAAATAATCTTCTGAGTTTCAAATTTATCTGTTCCATTTTTGGTTAAAAATTATTTTTTCACCTAAAAATTAATTTCTTTGGTTGAAAATTGAACTATTTTGTTAAAAACCTATTTTTTTCACAAGAAAATTTAACTAATCCATTTTTCGTTTAATACACGGAGAAAAATAGATTTTTAAATGTAGATTTTCAAAGGGTAAGATTTTACCACCTAACATGCAGATATTCATGCCAAACACCTGCTATATTTTTGAGATGTTAGGGGTAAAAATATTTACATGTTAAACTGAAATACATTCAGATGTGAAAATCGCGCATGCACATTGCGCATTAGAATCTCACAACTATATTTGTCGGTTCAAAATTTTCGATATTAAAATTTTGGAGCATTTCAAAAGAATCAAAATTATAGCTATCCTTGATTAAAATTCTATAACAACTTCTCTCTGTATACACGAGGAAAGTATGATCTTAAATTGCAGGTTATATCATTATATTGAGATGAACACATTTGACAAAATGCTTATAAATTTAAAATCAAATTTGAGTTCAAATAACCTAAAATAGATAGAATTTCCAGTTAACGTTGCACATCATTCGTTTTTCGCTTACTTACCCCGTTTTCATTTTTTATTTTGAATTAAAAATATTGCACATAACCTCAACTTGACTGCATGTATCATCTGATCGACATTTTACACCTTTAATAGGTTTTTCATTCATGCCCAATATTAAAGTTTAATTTTAAATACACAAATAAGTTATCTATTAATTCTTTAATTTACTAGAAATAAGTAAACTCTTCAAATATTTACAAGCGTTATTTGACATAACCATACATTTAATATCTCAATATTTCAGTTAAATATTTTGGATGTTCCATAGTAACAACTAACTTTTTAATATATACAGATGCTAACTTCAAACGTCCAGATTGTTGTCCTATAGTTAAACATAAAATATGTTAAACCTGAAAACCTGGATGTTACATTTGAGCATCCATTTTTCGCCGTGTAATTATTGTTTTGGCTTAAAATTTGTTTCTGAAGTTAAAAATTAAACAATTTTGTTGAAATTCTTTTTTTATCTGTTAAAAACTAATTTTGTATTAAAACTATGACTAAGATATGCAGCACAAAATTTGAAACATTTTAGGCCCTGAAATCTTGTCCCCTATAGAGGTCTGTTCAAAAAATACGCGGACTGTTTGAATTTCGCGGCTCGAGTTGGTTTCAGGAGAATCCGCTTGGTGTCGCTAAGTTCGTACAGATTAGCTGTTTAAAACACGGTACTCCAGTCGCAGATATCTTCATTTATTGATAAGCTACACGGTTTTAAGTAAAGAGTGTTTTTTGCTTGTTTGTCGGATTGTAAAATGGACAGTCTGAAAGAGCAACGAATTGCTGTGAAATTTTGTGTGAAACTCGGGAAATCTGCAACTGAAACATTTGCCATGCTCAACACGGCCTACGGTGATGTTGCCATGTAGCGTACTGCATGTTTCAAGTGGTATGAATGTTTCAAGGGTGGCCGACAGTCGATTGACGATGATGAGCGTCCTGGGCGTCCTTCAACGTCAACTGACGACCCACAAGTTGACAAAATCAACACCCTGGTGCGCAAAAATCGACTTCTGACCATTAGGGAGCTTGCTGAAGAGTGTGGTGATATCAGTTGGATCTGGTTACGAGATTTTGACCGAAAAATTGAAGATGCACCGCGTCACTGCGAAATTTGTGCCACGCCTCCAGCTCACTCAGCACTCAGAACTCGTGAGTTTTTGGCCAAACACTCGATTACTGTTCTTCCCGACCCTCCATACTCACTTGACCTTGCTCCTTGTGACTTTTTCTTGTTCCCAAAACTAAAAAAAACCCTCAAAGGAAGAAGATTTGAGACGATTTCGTCGATTAAGGCAAATGCGACGAAGGAGCTGAAAGCCATTACAAAAGAAGCGTACCAGGACTGTTTTAACAAGTGGAAACACCGTTGGGATAAGTGTGTGCGTTGTATATATATACATACAATAAATGATATTTTCCTCTTCGCAACAAATCTGATGATTCTATGGTAACTCAGGATTTTAAAACCAGAAAAAATTTGAGGCTCTGCTGATTAGATCGTCATTAATGAAGTCGGGCGAGCTCGGATTCGTATTCGCGCATTTTCGGCTTTACACGAGGCTGGTTTTCGCAGCAGCAAAGTGGGGTAAAGCTTCTCCCTTCATTCTTGCGTCATTTTACCTCTCGCTAATTCTTAGGTCGTTTTTGCTTTCGCGTGTTTTTACTTCTCTTTCGCACACGTTTTTTTTTTTAGTTCGCTTTTACTCTGAGCGTGTCATATTTATAAGGTTATATTGTAACACAACTTTTAAAGTTAAAGAAATTTAAGTAAGAGGATACCATTACTATTTTATGTGAGAAAAAAATTGTAATTTTAGCATGTTTAGTCATCTTGAAATTGTAAAGTTGCATTGTTCCAGCCTAAATTAAATGATTCTTGAATCTTCTAACAATTTGAAACAGGAAAGATCCCTTGTATTTTCTCATTTAAATGTATTTCTCATGGATAAAATCAAGAAACAAAAATGAATAAAATGCGTAAAATAGGAATAGGCTCTATAGTAACATTTTCCCAGAGTAATATTCAGGTAAACTGAAATTGATTTCTTGTTTCAACTCAGCAACTTTACCAAGTTTGAGCTAATTACAAATAGAACCACCCAATTATATTATGGGTGCAAAAATTGTTATCTTTCTGATCAAGTTAAACTTCTGCGTTTGTATTCATTAAATTAAAGTTTTATAAGTTTGCCTGGGCAACATAGGCTTATGTTTTTAGAAAGCTTAACATATGGTTTTTCAAAATAAATTTAATAAATATAAATACTTGCTTTGGTCTTTGGACAAGTTTTGAATATTTTTACAGAAGAATATTATCTTATAAAAATGAATAATGAGAATATATATTTAAATTTTCCATTGAGTATGAATGTGATAAAAACTAAAAAATATTTTTAAAAATATATAAAAATTCTATTTATATTTCCAATGTTAGCAGGACGAGTTATGGGTAGAATTGTTTGGCCTTATATCATTTATATTTTTCATTCATTTTTATTCTTATTATTAAGAAATAATAAATAATTAAGCTTTGATATTATAAAAATTTTATACAAATCAAGACAAGTGTAAAAAATGCAAAATACAGTTAAAATATTTCTAGTTTTTAAGATGGCAAAAGTGTTCATTAACTCAATGAAAAAGTTAATTCTATTTCAAGTCAAATTAAAGAAGAAATTATTTGTAAATATTTCATTATTATTTGTACTCGAACAATGTTTGATTCCACTAAATTTTTTAAACGAGCGCACTTCGAAGATTGTAAAGTAATCATAAGTAATCTTGATTTTCTAACAAGGAGCCCCAAACCAACCAAATTGTATCCGCAGAGAGTTTATAGCTGTGTTACCAACAAATCTAAAATTACAGAAACCAATGTTATGATATTTGATGCGGGCCTCATCGAATTCTAGGTTCTATTATCAATATTTAATAGTACATTTCGATACATGTGCGATAAAGTGATTCCCTTATCGTGTGACCGTTCGCCTCAAAAGGTCACACAAGAAGAACGATTAATTTCTCACACAATTACCGAACCGTATTTTTCGACACGACATGTCGAAAATAATTAATGTACACCAGGAACACTGAACCTCAGTAGTTCCTTAAAAACGAGTCGATTAACATGTTACAAGCGCTGAATTTATGAAACTCTATTACTTTATTATCAATATTCAGACAACTGAAGGGACTGCGGTCTAAGCCTGTTAACCGACATTTCAGAAATTTTACACGGCGAAGGAAAATCGTTGTTATTTTTGCAATTTTCAATATTTTTCAAAATGTAAGATTTTTTTTCTTCATTTACTGGGCAAAAATAATACGCGCTAGTTTTATAACATTTAAGTCGAAATTGAACGTCATATGACAGTTAAAAATATATTCATATGTTTCTAAAAAGGGTCCAGCTGTCTAAACCTGTTATCTTCAGTGTCCTACTGCTGGTTTTCTATTATTTTTTGCGGGCTTTTATGTTTCTGCGTTGTTTTTCAAGCTGCAGGCAAGTTTTACATGCAAAAATGTTTGGAATCGCAAGCCGAACGTATATGTGCTTGCAAAAATTTTAAATAGTTTATTGTGAAAATTTGCTGAATATTAGTAAATGAGACGCGTCGCTTTCCTTCGCCTTTACAGCGATCTGTAGACAACATCGAAAATGACGTAAAATTTGTCACAAAAAACTTTTTACACACAAATACATTTACATGTGTCTCACTGGCCTATTCTACGAAAAAACTAAGCTGATGTGAAAAGAAGCTCGGATTTACCATAAGGCGCCATAAGTAGTTAACAAGTTTAAACTGCGGACCTATGCTCTAGATACCAAAAGCGATTTTTGAAAATCCATTTAAGGGTGCAACCCACTTTGAACGCTAGAAAAAAACCTATTTTCGAGAATTTTTTCCAAGAATACTATGGAATATATCGGTGTAAAAGTTGAAAGATTTGATAAATAAAGTCTAAAAATATAGGAAAATTTTTTTTATATACTTTTTTTTCAGTTTTTATACACAAAAACTGTAGCTGAAAATAAGGCTATGATTTTGAGGTAGGTAGACGGCAGGCATAGTATCTCAACAACGGTTCATCTGAAACAAAAAAATCAGTGTTTTAGTTTCCGTATGACAGTAGCTGGATAATAAATTACGGATATTGATTTTTATCAGTAAATAACAAAATAGTGGTCAAAATAAAAACAAAATTAAAAACGCTTTTTTTGCACTGATTTTAGTGGAAAAAATAGGTCAAACTCAAAACTATAACTCGCCCGTAGTCCACCTTCTGTCTTTTTGTATGTAGAATATATGGTTACATTTTTATAAGAAGCGGTCTATTCGTTTTACAGAAATCGAGCATTGTAAAAAAACGTTCTAAAAAACGTGGTTTTCAGAAAAATGTGTTTAAAGTTTTTTTGAAAAATTATGAAAAAATCTTACCCAAATTTAATCAGCGATGCCTGGACCGTATATACCGCCTTCTGATTGTTCCTGAATTTCAATTTCTTCTAATCTTGCATGTTTTCGTATCGTTCTGGCCTTTTTGGAAGATTGTGAGCTGCGGCGGTTTGCATCTTTAATGCGTAACTTATTGCGCTGTCTAGCGAATTCTATCGCAATCGGGCTTAGTTTTATGTCTAATACCTCCATTATCTTAAAAACTGGCTTATAGCCTTTATTGCAGATACAAGCCGAAGTTTTGAATGCGATCTCGACAATTTGTTTGCCATTAAACATGAGCTTGGACGCCATATCCCATACACACTTGTTAAAACTTTCATGTTATTTTGTGTACGGCCACCGAAGCATTGTTCGAGCAGCTCCGTTTGCGCTAAGTCCTCGTAAATTGGTTTTAGTAACTCTTGAACATCAGCAGAAAAAGTAGGTGGATGTTCATACGCTTTCTTAGCAGCCTGAGCCTTAAGATACTTGCACCAATTAGTCGAGCAATGTGAGTGATGAGGTTTGGGGTCCAGGTAATAATATTCAGATTGCAGAAAAATATAGTTACACTGCTCGGATCTTCACAAAATTATAATATGATAATTTTAGATATATATACTTACGAAAAATTTAAAAATCGATTTTTCAAAAGTGTCAAAGTTGGTTGTACCCTTAAGAAAAAGTAAAAGGAATTTTTTGTTTGGCTTGCGGGCAACTATACACAATTATTATTATGCGGATTACTAAACAATTACTCGTAAACAACCAAATCTATCCACAGTGAGTTTGAGTTTACATGATACCAAAAAAATAATAACATTACAAACTTATGTAATTTGCATTAAAATACAGCTAAATAAAAAGGTATTAGAATTGGTTGCAGAGGCAAATTCACATAGTACAAGGTGAAGCGGAAGATGAGGGTTTACAACCGATACTTAGTAAAGAAGAGACAAAGGTTCTGTTTGGCGATTTTTCGCCAGAAAACTCATTAATTGAAGCACAATCCGAATTAAAAAGTATGTTATCTCAAGAAAGCCAATTATCATCGAATTTTTCAAAACTGTTACCTGAACGTTGTGTGGAAGTTTTAAATACTTTTTTACAACTTGAAGAACGAGAAACTTAAACTCGTATGCAACAACAAGCTAAATCTACACTTTTGGCACGACTTTTACCGCTATGCGATCGTTCCAACGGATACGTGTTTTACCTATACCTCCCGTGTTACAGAAGCTTATCTTTGAGCTTATCTTTCTCGTTCGCAAAGAATACATAAAGATATTAAAAAATATTAAAATTCTTAAGAGATAGACTACCCTGCTAGAAGTATATGGATGGAGTATCTATCCGTTTGAATAATTTTCTATCTTTAAGAATGAAATGGAAAGAACCGATGCATCCACCTGGATACCAGGTCGATCCCATCGATTATTTCCTATCTTTCATCTAATCTACAATCACCTCTATTATTTCGAATCCAAATCTTTCTATCCTTGTCTATCCGACACTTATCCACATGTATCCTTTTCTTTCCACTCACAATCCTTATTCTAGTGTTAGGCAATCCAAAATCTTGTCTTTCTTTTCTAAAATCTAAGATAGCCCTATCTTCTTGAATCTCAGTCGTTCTATATAAATAATTCCACAGCTCATCTACCTTTATCCTTTTCTATCCGTTGGGCATTCTTAAATTTCATAAATCTTTTTTAATCCCTGTTTTCCTGTCCAAGTGAATCCATGTCTATCTTTGCTGAAATATAAGATAGCCCTATCTTCTTGAATCCCAGTCTTTCTATCTTTAAAAAAATATGAGATAGACCTACCTCCTTGAATCCTAGTCGTTCTATTCAAACAAATCTGCTGCTTATCCACGTCTATCTTTAGCGAGGCGCGCAATGGTTGACGTACATTCCAGACTTTAGTACCGGCAGGTTCCCAGTAGGAGACTCATTGTAAAAGTCAGACATAAGGATCCTCTAGGGAAAGATGAAGCAAACGATGTGCCTAACACAGATTGGTTGAGCTGAGTTTACTGGAGACTTCCGGTCAGGTTATATGGAGGTAGTGGAAGGCAGCTGTCCATCGGTGCAGCTTGTAAATATGTGCAGTGTGCAAATATGTGTGTGTATGACACAACCTTGCATTCAAACTGAGGTTAAAAGTACGATCGTGCTCAGAGATTATGACGTCACTTCCTGTCCACTTTTCACGGGTCCGTGGAGTGGGAACATTGTCGCATCCTTCCCTAGCGGATCCTTAGTCAGACACAAGTGAAATCATTTGCACCGTCTATAACTGGAGGATCAGCAGACGCCTTTGCAGAGTGAGAAGAAAGTGTCCGAAGATATACACTGCAAGGAGATGTTCGAAAACCTGGAAAAGGCAGTCAAAACAAACAAACTCTTCTTTATCTATCTTGGTGGACAATATAATAATTTCGAATTTGAATATTTGTAATAAACATCATTTTTCTATCAAGTCTGTATTTAAGAAAAAGAGTTTGTGAATAGATATTGTCACCAATTAAAACAAAACTTGCGTATTTATTTTAAATTTGGCTAGGTTTACATTTAAAGAAGTATTTATTTAGGATTAAGTTACGTTAATAATAAAAAAAAAGTACTGTTGGATAGCAGATTCTATATTCTTTTGACCTTGGAATTCTGCAACACACCTTACACCGAAAACGTTGTGAAAGAGGTTGCTTATTCTCGAAATTCTGTAGAACATCACTCTGTCTTACATTGAAGTATCGCTGAGTAGTAGTACATTTTCTTTTTCTCATAATCCTGCAAAGCAGCAACCCGTCTTCCACCTAAAAAAAAGTGAGGTTACATCTAAATCAAAATTTCATAATGAAAACATAACTGCAACAAGAAATTTTAGTACGGGTACTGAGGATTCATAAATTTTATTTATAAAAATCTTACCCTTACATTGACTTTCTTGTATAATTAAGATATACATAAGAGTTTTGTTTTATTTTAATTTTTTTACTTTTTAAGCTTGCAATACAGTTTTAAATATCGACTCTTAAATCATTTAAGATTACATCATTCGTTTTATTTTTTAATCTCTTTTTCAGAAGTTGACGACTTAGATTAGGTACTTAATATTAATGCATGTAGTGATGGTTGTAAAGGAGCAAGTGACGGTAGGATTTGTAATTGAATTGTTGATGAAAATTATCATAATGACGTTAAGTATTGAGGCTCGGAAGGTGGTTGAAGTGAAAGTAATTTTAACAGTGTTGGATCTATTGAATGTAATGGGGAAAACCAATATTGTGTTGTAGCTGGAGGAACATGTGCCATTTCCACATAACCTGGTTGTAGAGGATCATATGCTGTGTCTGCTGGAATCTATAAGAATGCTAAAGTTATAAAAAGTATGCATTCAGAAATGTTTTAAAAGAAAAAAATTATAATATAGCAGACTTTCACCTGTAAAGTCTGTTCTATTACTCGCCTCTTGATCTCAAATTGAGGTAAAGGAAGATCAATTGTTTGAAGATGAAAACAAGGATCTTTTCGATCAGCTGATTTGCATCAATGCCCATGTATAACATTTTTATCTTCAAATTGAAAACGATTTGCAAGGATGATGATGCAGTTGAATTACGTTTCACTCCTAGAACCGAAGGCAATAAAGGGAACAAAGTTACATAAAATAAATATTATTAGTACATTTTCTTTGACTGAATTTTAACTGGATAGATAACGATACAATAAAACGTGAATCCTCTATGCTTTTTTTAAAATTTTAATTTTCTTTTCTGAACATTTGTCATTTTTCATGAGCAAATTACCTAAATTTATGGAATCCAGTATGCAAACAGTCAAGACATGTGTTGTTTCTCATTAGAAATGGTTGGTTGAGACTTTACCGACATAAACACGCTTTATAGTATAGCTGGTTAGTTAAATTTCATAATAAATTGAAATGTTACTTCTTTTTAAATTTATGTTATAGTATTTCTTCGTTTTTAAACCAGCAATACGAAAAAGCGTTTTTATGTCAGTAAAGTTGCAACCAACCATTTCTAATCAGAAACGATACATATCTTTACTGTTTGCATGCTGAATTCCATACATTTAGGTGATTTACTCATGAAACAAATGACAAATGACCAGAAAACAGAATATAAATTGTAAAAAAAGGTTCGCCTGAATTTCTACCTATCTTTGGCACCTTAATCTACTGCACTTGCGCTATACAAGTCTAAGAGTAACAGACTGTGAAAAACTATTGTCATGGCACTAGTTTGTCGCATTGTGTTCCTCTCATGTTTATCTGGCGCAAGCACAGATACAAGCTAACATAAAATGATATAAAGACAGTTATATTTGTTTTTCTCTCCTTTATTTAGAGATTTCCACGGTGGAGTTTTATACATATTCTCTATCGATATACAAAATTTTTAGCAATTCAAAAAAGCAAAAAAATTACAATTTCAAAAGTTGTTGAAAAAACTGTAATTTTAAAAAAATACTTTTCGTAATTCTATGACGCACCTTTATTAGCTGATTTTTTCGTCGTATACTTTATCATGTTCCATCGGTTGTGTTCGTGTCCGTGCGGTAATATCAAGAGGTAAAGCATTAATGATCTCAATGTTCCGTTTAGTGCTAGCTTCTTTTGTCTTAGGATGATTTCGAGCAGTCACTTCATCATCACTGCTTACATCAGATAATTCTAAATCTTCATGTAAAATTGAAATGCGTGATTATAAAGCTGACTGTTTAGGTGGTGGCAGAGAGGAAACATGCGAATGTGTTCCCTTCGAGGGTGTCCGCTTACGATCATCAAGCGCACGAGGCCTCGTATGGAATGCATTCTTATGCGATAAGGTAGGTGAGTCGGGTGGAGGACGGGACGCCAAGGAGACTTATGTACGCAGCATCGGTGGAGTATGACGTGAATAGGATGTCGAAGGCAATGCTAATGCAAACTGTGGCGGTGATGCCAGCGGCGTACGCTGTGGTAGCGGTAGCGGCGATGGCGAATGCTGTGGTGGTGGTGGCGGCAATGGCGATGACAATGAGGACGTAGAAGTCGACGATTTCGCCGGTGGTTGAGGCGGTGGTGTCGTTGGCGGCGGGGGTAGGATTGGTAGTATGGTCGAGTCATATCTGATTACCACTGACACCTATAAAAACATATACACAACACATGAATATAAAAGACGTTAAAATGTATTGTGTGTAATAAGATTTTACCTGCAGTGGACTCTGCTTTATTTGAAAATTTGCTGGTAGCGGCACGTCCACATGAATCTGCGGTAGAGTTTCCGGAAGCTTCTCCTGCCTATTGGAGCTCTCAGTCACCTCACCTTTTAAACGACTTTGAGCCTATGGATACAATATAAAATAGGAATAATTAGCACTAGTAACGCACTAACACTTCTCCCCAACGAACTATGCACTACTTACTTTTATTTACTTACTTACTTACTTTTATTTATTTACTTACTTACTTTTTTATTTCCCACTCTCTTCCCTGTCATCACTTTCACTTTCGATTTTGCTCGTTTAATTTTTGCTTATTTTTTCTTTCACTTTGCTCCGACATGTCGCTAAACCATTTACCCGGCGACGATGATAAACCGTTTACCCGACGTCGGTAACTGATTTTCCGCATCCTGTTACAACTTTGAAATTCCTGACAATTTAACTTACTTGATGGTGGTGACATCTGTTGTCGGTATCAACTTATCGACTGGTGACATTTTATCACGGAGATGAACTATTATCATCTGTCCGTAAATGACCAGTCACTGTTTTACCGACATTTAGCTTGGAACCGAACCCTGTCCACGAACTGTCATGGGTATACTACTAATAGTCGACATACATTCCACTACCTAACCTGCCGGTATTCCTACCCACGTACAGCCAGCTGACTATTATTTTTATAAAAAATTCCATGTTAATTATCAACTGACGAAGTTTAAGTTAAAGGAAATCATTAAGTTAATTTTTTTTACATGTTTCCATAACCAGCTGTCGGAAAAGTGTTCAGTGACAGGCGGTGAGAAGTTTTTACAAAGTTTGTGTGGAAGGTGTAAGAGGAGTTTGAGGGTAGCAGTCTAGGAGGTGAGTACGGCTGTGTGGGTTTCATTGGGAAGATAAAAATTAATTTACATTGTAGTTAGGGGGTGGGATTTGGCTAAATAGGGAAAGTGAGGTTAGGTTTGCAAGGGAGCGGGATAGTTTTGTGTTCAGGATTTTGGGCCTGCATGGCGGACAAGGGTGGTTCTTGTAGTGCTGGAGGATGTAAGGGGTGAGAAAAGGATGTCTAAAGGCGATGTAAGGGGTGAAATAGGGCAAAGAAACTGAGTTGGTGTTGGTAAGGAAGGAAAAGAGAATAAAATGAAGGAGCTGGAAGAAGATATTAGGGTGTGGAAGCAAAGTGCGGAAAATAGGCTGGAGAAGGTGGAAGGCAGGTCGAGAATGGAAGCAGTTAACATGGGGGAGGGCGAGAAGCAAGGTATTTGGGAGAAAGTGGAGATAATGACAAAAGAGAAAGTGGGCGAGCGTAGGAATGAAAAGGAGGAAAGAGCGGATAGGGAAAGGATAATGGCAATGGAGTTGAGGATGGAGAGAAGAGAGAAGGCAGATAGGAGAAATAATATTGTGATAAGAGGATTGAAACTAAAGAGCGGGGAAGAAAGAGAAGAAGTGGAAGTGCTACTACAGAGCATAGGGTGGGTTAAAGGAAAGGTAGGGAAAGTTAGGATGGAGGGGAGCTAGAAGAATAAAGTTGCGGTGATGGAATGGGACAGCTGGGAAGAAAAATTCGGAGTAATGCGTAAGAAAAACAGGTAGGGTATCGGAAAATAAAAATAGACGAGAAAATGTGGGTATGAGACCAGGTGAAGGAAGTATTAAAGGAAGTTCAGGGGAATTTATTTCAAGGTAAGTAGGGGGGTGGGAGTAAATCAGGGTGAAGGAGAGTTAAAGGTATTGTACCGGAACGTAGCAGGGGTAAAGAAGAAAGATGAGAATTTCTGGAGGTATATTCAGGAATTTGATGTGATTGGACTGATAAAGAAATGGGTAGAGAGAAAGGAACGGGATAGAGTAGAGCGAAAGTTGCCAAGGGGGTATAGGTGGAGGCTACTGGAGGCAGTCAAAGTAAAAAGGAAAGGAAGGGCTAGTGGGGGAATTATAACAGGGGTTAGGGATGGATTAGAGGAAGAAATTCATAAAGAGGGAGAGAGGAAGGACGTGCAAATGAGGGTTGCAAAGATAGGAGTGATGGTGGGAGACTTTAATGCGAGAATTCGGCGGGAAAGGGGCCTGTACCGGGAAGCAGAGAATAGCGAATATTCTGGTAAACGGGGACGAAGTGGAGAATCAAGTATGTGAGTAAGAAGAGTGTATCGGCGATAGACTATGTGATTATGAATATGCAAGGATGGGAGGAGATAGAGAAATTCGCAGTGGAAGGGAGGGTGGAATCAGACCATCAGCCTTTAAGTTTGTGGATACAGGGTGACGCTGGCGAAAGGCCGGGTGGGGAAGAAGGGTCGTTAGGGGACGAGAGAGGCAATAGAGTATCAGGAGCAGTTGCGCAACGTAAACTTTAAGGGGGAGTCGGTGGACGAGATATAGAAAGATCTGTAAGAGAAAGTGGAAGGTTGTGCGCAAAAGAAGGTATTTAGGAAGAAAAAGAAAGGAATGGTGAAGAGGAAGGTGAAAAAGAAGTACAGGATGTGGAAGGAAGGAACCGCGAAAAGGGACGAGTACGTAAAAATAAGGAAGGATTTTGGGGCGATGTGTAAGAAGAAAGAGCAGGGAAAAGAAAAAGAGGTGAAAGAAGAGTTGAGAAGTGTTAATACAGTAGGGGACGTGTGGAAGATAATTAATAGATTTAGGAAACGTAGGGTGGGGATAAGTGAGAAGATAAGGAGCGACGAATGGAGGAAATTTTTTAAGGATTCATTTCAGGTTCAGATACACGAAAGAGAGATGAGGGGATTAGAGGAACGAGGGAGGTAGATGGAGAGGAGCAGGGATGGACGGGATAAAGAACGAAGCGTGGCTGTTTGGCACACAAGAGTTAAGGCAGAGGCTGAAGGGGGTAGTAAAAAAAGTTTGGAGGGGGGAGGGATTCCCAAGAGCGTGGAGGGAGGGGTTAATTGTACCACTTTATAAGAAAGGGGATAGGGAAAGGCAGAAAAATTATAGATGAATTACGCTCATGAATACTGCGTAAAATATAAGCGATGGTGTTAGCAGATAGAGTGTGCAAGGATGTTGAGAGGAAAGGAATATTGCCGGGGACGCACACGGGCTTCAGAGAGAGAAAGAGTATTGTTTACAATATTTACGTCTTGAAATACGCGGTGGATAGAGAACTAACCAAAAAGGGTGCCAAAGTGTACGCGTTTTTTGTAGATCTAAAGAGCGCGTTCCCTTCGGTAGATAGATGGAGGTTGTGGGAGGCAATGGAAGAGTAGGGAGTGAAGAGGGGCCTGATAGAGAGGATAATGGGGCTGTATGAGGAGACGAAAGATAGGGTGAGAGGAGGGGAGGGAATCTGTGAGGGATTCTGGATTGATAGAGGGTAGAGGCAAGGGTATCCACTAAGCCTAACGCTTTTTGCAATTTTGATTGCAGATATGGAAAGCAAGCTAGCGGCCGGAGTGGTAGGAGGAGTTAGGGTAGGACAAGTTAGGATATGGTCACTAGCATATGCAGATGATATAGTGCTGCTGGCAAAGAGCGAAGAGGCTTTAAAGGAGATCATGAAGACGTTGAGAAGATACTTGGACAAAAATAGGCTAGAGTTAAATGCGGACAAGTCGAAGGTTAGGAGTGGGGAGTAGAAGTGGAAGGGAAAAGTGGTACAGGAGGTGCAAGAATTTGTGCACTTGGGCTTCCTGTTTCGAAGGAATAGGGGAGTGGATTTTCATATAAAAGAGAGGGCAAGAAGGGAAAATGTGGTGATGAGGCAGATGTGGGGGGCTGAGGGAGAGGTTGTTCGCAGACGATTATGTAAGGAGAATGAAATTGTTTGATTCGCTAGTGATGAGTGTCTTATTTTACGAAGTGGAGATATGTGGTTGGAAGGTAAGGGAGGAGGTAAATAGGATACAGGAGAGGTATGTAAAGTGGACACTGGGGTTGGCAAGGAATACGTCGAACTATATTGTCAGGAGGGAGACAGGAAGAACGAGTTTAGGAATTATAAGAGGGAGTCGAGCGTGTAAATATGAGGAGAAATTGTTGGAAAAGGGGTGAAGTAAATTGGTTAGGGAGTGTTGGTGGGAGAAGGATGACAGACGTAGTTGTGCAAAAATGGAGGTGGAAAGGGAAAAGTATTTTAGAACGAATGAATTGCAGATGGATGAAGTTAGCAGAAGGCACGAAGAAGGCAGGAAGGTATATGAGTTGGTTCAAAAGAATTGCATGGAGAAAGAGAAGGCATAAGGAGAGGAGAGGATAAGAGAGTCAAGGTTTAACGGGAATTATGTGTGGATTATGCCAAGGGAGAGAGCACAATATTCCTGTGAGAAAGGAGAGCAAGGTAGTCAGAGACATAGCGAGAATTAGATGCGGTTGCATGAAAGGAGGAAGATAAGCATGGAGGATATTGTTGCACGAAAGGGGGGACAAAAGGGCAGTAGCATGGGTGAAGGGGGGTTGGGTAAAATGGAGAAAAAGAGAAGGAAGGAGGAAGAGGAATAGAGAAGGAAAGATTGTAAATAGGAGAGGAAGTACCATAGATGTAAAAAAATGTAAATATTGTAAATAGTGGTTAAGTATTAAGTGTTAGCCGCGGAGACAGAGGCTGGCAATGCGAGGCATAGCGATAAAAGAGCGAAATGTGTGCGAGGCGAGGCGAGGCGCAGCGGAGAAGGTTAGGCTATAGAAACGAGCGGATTAGCCATAAGGTGTGGATGGATGGTACTTTCTAATAAATAGTTGTAATAAACGCCAGCATGCCGAAAAATAAACTTTTATCTATCATATTATATTAAATATCATCTCACAAAGTTTTAAGCGGCAGGAAATCATTGAAATCATATTTTTCTTACCCGTTAAGGCGGCTACCATTGCCCCAAGTACCCAAAGTGCCGAAGGTGACGCTAACTATGCTTACGACACACCTATCTGAAGCATTCCTCAAAGTATCAGGTGGAAGGAAATTGGTCGCAAAAAACTATCGCTGGCTCCCAGACTATTAGGCGGTGGACAGCTTAATAATTACAGATTGCACGATTAAAAACTAGTGGAGTTGAAAGGGCTAAAGATTAAAGAAAGGGGTTAGTTTAAAGCAAGAAGTGGTAGTTTCACCTAAAGTTTCATTCAAAATTGTTGTTTCTAATCAATACTTACGTTGCAGATTACGAGCTCTACCAGGATTGGTACCGACGTGCATACTCGGAACCAATTTCCTGACTAGAGCAAATTAAATCTATCGAAAGTTCACAAATTTGTAGACTTGTTTCTATGACAGTGTGCCAATCGATACATATATATTAGCTTACCAAATAATTATTTATGTAATAGAATGAAAGGTTTCATAATATTATTATATCAATTATAATTAAAAATGTTATTTGAATATAAAGTTATCGGGAACTACATTAGAATTGAATAAATTTATTATTTTCATGTTCTAATTATATTAATGATTTAATGGT
>NC_046661.1:144642425-144658750 GCF_010883055.1 Belonocnema kinseyi | reverse complement strand
TTTGTCATAAGGACAACCGCAGGATTTCGCCGGGAGCGAGTGCTAATCTTAAAAATTGCACCCGCTACAAGCGAAATCACGGTAAAATTTCAGCCACAACCACGTCTCACGACCGTAAGATAGGTGGTTACAGTCTGTAACGGAATCAATACGATGATCCGGTAAAAGTTTCGTGCATCCTGAGAACACAGAGGGACATAAGGACTACCGCATTCTGCATTTTGCCCGCAAGTGTTTCAGCATATTGTTGACATGGAGGGATGCTTTTCGGGCTATTAAAGAGTGAAAGCTTGGCACCTCCAAGAGTGCCGATGATAAGGACGATTAGTTTAACAGAATATTCCGGGTAAAATCGTTACAACTCCCTTATAAGGTTTCTAGACCTCTCTTTCTTTTCATTGGCTATGACGTTTTTGTCAGCTGGTGCCCAAAATTCGATAACGAACATGGATCGCTTCTCGAAGTCAAGAATGTCTAGCCTCGAGTGTGCAACAGAAACAATTGTCGAGAATATTAAGTTCCAGTATATGCGGCACTTCCTATTCTCGACAATTGACTCGATTTCCCTAGGAGCATTTAGAGGAGCGATATTAAGGATAATGCCGTAGGAGTGACAGAGATGGTAATAAAGCACTCTTAGTGCCGCATTGTTCCTTTGGATGTAGGTCGTTCCCGCATACGTTGGCTAACTAGATAGTATGCGACCCTCCGTACCAGACTTCAATCCGGGTGATTTAAGGAAAGCAAACGTTAGCTTACACGACACTGACTGATCCTCCACATTTCTGTAGAAGATACCGTGCATCCTCTTACGGAGGAGCTGTTTACGAAGGTTTTCCTCTGGTGCTTTCCTAATCCGGGCTTTCAGGAGTGAGTACTCGAGATAGCCTCTTCCGCTGCTTTGAACAGAAACGCTCCTTTGCCCACTTCTTCGTGATTCCTGACCATTTTAAGAAGAGGGTCTCTTCCATTTGCGACTCAATGTGCTGTACGCAGAATAATCCTATTGTGAAGACATTCAAGACTCAATATTCCGCGAACACCCGGACGGAGTGAGATGTATAGTTTCGGAACAGAAGACTTAAGATGCATGCTTTTGTTCACGTGCATAAACTTTCTTGTCCCAATTTCAAGGGATCTGAGCTCGTTCTTTGTCCATGGAACTACTCCAAATGAATAGAGTACTACCGGGATGGCAAGCATGTTCGTTGCAGTTACTTTGTTTCTCGCCGACAGTTCGGAAGATCAAATCTGCCGGATGAGACGTTTGTATTTGCTTCGGAGACTATCTTTCATAGAGGTCACATCCTGGATGCAGCTCTGTGGCCCGCCCAGGTATGTATAAGTCCCTCCAGCGCAAAGGTGTCGTATAGCGCTTCTATCAACGAACTCAGGATCTTCAGGGATGCCATTAAATTTTCCTCGCTTTAAATAAACTTTGGCGCATTTGTCTAACCCAAAGTCCATTCCAATTTCCTTAGTATATCGTTCGACAAAGCCTAGAGCTAGATGTTGTTGCTCTTAGTTTTTAGCATAGATCTTAAGATCGTCCATGTAATATACATGAGTGACCTTGTACTTTCGATCAGCAGGTTTGCCGCACAAGTACCCGTAGGAATGGTGAAGTGCTGGAGAAAGTGGCAGTAATGTAAGGCAAAAGAGGAGTGGGCTTATGGTGTTGCCCTGAAAGACACCTCTCTGAAAGGTGACCTTGTTAGTTGTCACACGATTTTTTCAGATAAGATAGTAAATCTGGTTTTCCAAAGCGGCATCAATCTCTATATGCACCTTACGATTTGTGGATGAACCTTTAAGCTTTCCAAAAGACAGATGATAAGTCTATGGGAGGTCGAATCGAAAGCTTTCCGATAATCAATCAAGGCCCTCGAAATGTCACACTGGTAGAATGCTGCATCTTTGCAGACACATCTATTGATGAGCAGGTTCTCCTGACATCCCGCTACGCCTTTCTTTAAGCCTCGTTGTTCATACATTTCTTGCAACGCAGGTTCAATTGCCGTAACAATCCTATCATTTAGGATAGCTGTGAATATCTTATAAAGTGTGTTCAGACAAGTTATTGGCCTGTAATTCTTCGGGTCAGCTAAGTTGCCTATTTGCCGCAGGAGTGTTGTGCGCCCTTCCACTAACCACTCCGGAATCGGCTCTTCCGACTTTAAATATGAGATGAAAATACGTGCCAAATGCTGATGGGTTGAAGGGAACTTCTTCCATCAGAAGGTTTTGATATAATCTGGTCTCGGTGCGGAATAGTTCTTCATCCCTCTTCATACTTTTTTCAGTTCCTCGGTAGTGATGGGTGGGTATTCTTCATTAGATGTTTCGAAGTCAGAAAGATTCTGTTGATTTTCTCTGACCCACCTCTCCCTCTGCTCTAGACTTATCTTAGCGTCAGATAGTATCCGTATTCTCTCAACAATATTAAGTCTGATGGTCAGCAGCTTTGACTTCTTAAGTGTGTGATAACGGGTCCGGAGTTCGCGCGCGAACTTTCGAACCTTCGCGGTAAAATTCCTGCCAGATGTGATGTAGTCAATCACACACTGAATGCGGGACGCGTACTGTCTTACCCAGCCTATCTTTATGGCAAGTTGATGCATTCGTCTTTTGGTCTTATGATCAACCGTTGGTTTTGTTTTACGGTTCGCATTGGCCAAGGCTCTTGCTGCATTATACACACAATAATTGATAGCCCAAAGGTCGGATTCTTCGGAAAAATGTCAATGAAACTCGTCATCCATTTCAGCCAGATCTTTAGGCTTGAGCGAAACCTTGGTGTTGATGTTTCTCCGGGTCATAAAGCATCGCTCTTCCTCTATTGGATGCCTGCCCGTAATTGGTCTTAGTGTCGCCTCGCTTTCTCTATTGCCGACTTGTTCTAGCTGTGGTAGAGTAGGCGTTCCGCTTACATAGCCCCTTTTTTGGAGTAGTTCGGCAGGGTTTCGCAGACGTTGCTGTGAAAAGTGCAATAGCTCCGGGTTATTCTCGCATCACAGAGTATGCAGCCGTGCCATGTAACCCCGTTCAGGGGCCACACTCGCATCGTAGCAATATAGCAAGTCGTAATTCAGTCGCTCCGTCCACCTAAAGGTCCCGAGATTTCGCCGATCCATCGCATTGAATCAATTTTCATTGGCTCCCCCAGCTCTAGAGTGGTCGGCATTGTTGGCCGACCTATTGTCAGGAGCCCTGCGCGATCTGTTGTTTTGAACCGCACTTGCTACAACTATTTTTGGTGTTGTCATTGTTGTTCCCACGAGAAGCTAGGCAAAGTGGTTCGTCCATCCTTGTAGAGACCCGTATGCAAGGATAAGGCTGCGTACTCTGAGAGGTCGCCCGGTATCCCAGAGTCACTGTTCTAGACACCTCATCCAGGTGCCATTCAGTTTTCGGCACGGTTTTCACACCTCTGCTTGGGGATTAATTCCTTCGGGACCACCCCTGGACAAATGTCCGCGACATAAGTGAGTCATTAAATTATGTAAAATTAAAATTTTTATTAAAACATAAAGTTATTATAAGCTAAATTACAATTAAATAAATTTATTATATTAATTTTTTAATTATGCTAAGGATTTAATGTTAAAAAACTTGTTTTCTTAGAATAAAATTAAATAATACCGTATTCTTATTTTAACGTTATCTAATTAACATTTGTTAACTATTTAATATTACAGCTATATTAATTCTAATTTTTACATAATTTAGTCATAGACAAAATTTGTCTTTTCACGTTTTAGTTATAATAATAATATATTCATGATTAATATATTTGCAAATTATAAAGCTTAATAATATTATGTTGTACATGCTTATAATTTTTATAATAATATTATATTCATATTTTTAAATTATTTACAATTTAAAAATTAAATATAATTTCAATAAATTTTAAACTGGTTTATTTAATTTTACAGGAATAATTTTGTGAATTTTATCTTAAAATATAATTTTGTTAAATAATATGTAAGATTATTAAATAAATAGGTATATTGTTAAATCATTAAGTTTAATAATATTATAATATAAATTTAAATTTAATTATAAAAAATAAAATATCAAAGTACATAAAGATTGGATTTAAATTGTTGAATATTTAGTAATATAAATATGTTATTTCCTCTCAGATTATGTAATTTAATATTGTTTACTACTTTTGGAATAAAAGTTTCTTTTTTTCTTTTAAATACTTGTATTAATATTATATAATTTTTTATGGTGCTTCCGATATTGTGAAATGAGTATTTAAATACAATTTTCAAAATTATATGTACACATATTTTGATTTGTTGTAACTAAGTTAGAAAGCTTATTAATAAATTAAATCTAGAGAAATGCAGTTTCAAATTTTAATGAGAATATAATATAAAAATTATTTGAATGTTTTCATGCAAATAATTGTGCAATGCTTTTTATGCTGTGAAATGACTAATTAATTATCAAATGATTTTACCAAAACTCACATTTTCTGGAATGAGTTTATGAGTTTATTAATGATGAAGAATTTTAGAATTGAAATTTCAAATTTCAAAAGATGTTTTAACTAAAAACTATTTAAATGTTTTAGTGAGAATTATAGTTTAATGCTTCTTATTTTGTAAAATGACTAATTGATGTAAGCTGAATATTTTTTTTCAAACATTAAATTGAATAAACATTGAAATTTTTTACCTTCAACTTAAGTAAAATAAGTAACCAATTAATAAATTATTTGAGGCTTTTTATATTGTGAACCATTTAATTCATTATTAGCCAACAATGTTCTTCACACTTTCTTCATATTGGTTTTAATTAGTGACAAAGGTTATTAATAAATTAGACGTATAGAAATGCTGTTTCAAAATTTAAAGGAGAATGTATACATAATGTTATTTGAAGGTTTCGATGAAAATAATTGTTTTATGTTTTTAATTTTGTAAACTGATTAATTCATCATCAACTCATCCTACTAAAAGTGACATTTTTTGGAATTAGTTTAAAACTTTAAGATTAAATAGAAATTTTATAAATAAAAGTTCTAACTTAAAAATATATATCAAGTTAAAGTTATTTGAAAATTTTATAACAGAATTATATTTTAATGGTTTTTCTTTTGTAAAATGGTCAATTGATTATTAGCTAATTAACGTTTTCTGATTATTAAAGTAAATAAAGATTGAATCTTGGTTCCTGAAATTGAAGAAACATAATTTAAATATTGAATTAAAGGTTTTATAAGGGAATATTGAATATAATTTGAATATTGAAAGTGAATTTATATTTGCAATTATATTATGTCAATTATATAATTTTTCAAATGACTCTGATGTACTGAAATGTGTATTTGCATTCGATTTTTCAAATCATATGGAAATACGTTTGATTTTTTTCTGAAATTAGAATCAAAAGTTACCAATAAAAAAAATTTGCAGAAATGAATGTTATATTAAAAGAAAATGTAGAGTACAAATTATTTCTATGTTTGAATGAAAATAATATTTTAATGCTTTTTATGCTATCATTTATAAAAAAAATCAATTAATTGTTAGATGACTAATTTTTTCGCAACATCGAACTAGATAAATATTCCATTATAACTTTTTTTCAATTAAGTATTTTATGTTGTGAAATAATTTTTTTTTAACACTTTTCTACCATATTATAATTCCAGAGTTTTTGAGAAGAAAAGAATGTTTTCTTTTTTTATATTATTATAAACTTTTTTTTCAATTTTTAAAGAGATAAGTAAAACAAAATTAATGCAAAAAGTTATTTTGAGAATTAAAACAATAAAAGCGTCTTAATAATTTCGAAAGATTCTTAGATTACATTTTGTTAAACAGTTATGGGAAAATTTTAAGCAGTTAATAATTCATTTTGAAATAATAATTAAAAATTTTTAAGATTTCAAAATTGTTTTAAAAAAGAATATGAAAGATTTCAAGACAATTATTTCTATTTTCCAGGATTTATTTTAAATTTGGGTGAACTTAATTTTTTATGGCGTCAAGAGAATGAAAAATAATTAGTTTAGATTCATGGGAAAATTTGAGGACTTTTCAAAAAATTCAGGATGACATAAATTCTTTAGGTTCGCAAAACAATTTCTTTCGATTTTTAATTTGAAAAATGAGCTTTAGGAGAAAATTCAAAAAGATGTGAAAACTTCAAATATTTCCTTAAATTTCGAGAAATAGTAGAAGATTTTAAAGCAAAATGTTTTAATTTTGTAACATTAAAAAAAAAATTAAAAATAAATTAAACCATAAAATTCTATAAATATCGCGAAGATATAAGGAGAATAAAATAAAATATCTCCCGCAAGCTAAGTTTAAATCCAGAAACCTAAAACCCATTTCTCCGAAAACCAAGATTTCCCCATGTAAATCTTATGCGATTTTCAGGGCCTTTGCGGCACGTCTCAAACATTTTAAAAAGGGATTTCGAAGATTGTAAAGCATTTGGAAGATTTGAAAATAATTCACTAAGTTTTCAAAGAATTCGACGATTTCAAATAATAAAAGAAATTCACAAATATTTCAAAAGATTTCACAAAAATTTCCCAGAGATTTGGAACATTTTGTAAAGATTGCATGGATTTCGAAGATTTCCAAAAATTGTAAAGCTTTCAAAAGATTTCAAATATTTCATAAATATTTCAAAGACGTTAAACTATCAAATCAGGTTTTAACAAATTTGAGGAGATTCTAAAGGTTTCAATTATTGCGAACTAACACAAAAGGTTTCACAAACAAATTTTAAACTAGGCATTCACAAATACGTCATAAAAATTTTACAAAGATTTCAGGTATTTTAAACATTGTAGAGATTTCAAACATTTTTCAAAAATTGAGAATGACTCCAAACTCATTTTTGGAACTCATAAGTTTTAGTATAGTCTTTAGCAAATTTTAGAATCCTCTCTTTCAAAATGTGAAAAAATTATTTCAATCTTTTTAATAATTGACATTATGGTCTTGCTTCAATTTAATATAGTGAATTTTAAATATCACATTTTCTTTTACAATTTTTGTAGAACTTATATTATTTTCCAAAGTAAATTTTTCATAAATTATTAATAAATACTATACTACTTTTTAATATACATACCCGATTTCCCTAGATCGTAAAAGAGTAAACTAAACTGTAATATCGGTTTCAACGTATTTTGTAACTAAATTTCTTTGGGTGTAGGAATGATATAATAATAGAAAAATGTAAAGTTCTGAAGGGATTGGGCAATAAATTTGAAGAAATTAAAATGGAAATATAATCTATATTTGCATACGAAGGTTCTGCAGAGCAGCAAGAAAGGAGAAAGAGCTTTGTAAATGAACTTTGTTTCACATTTGTTAAGGTAAATTTAGATATTAGCGTGATAAAATAGCTGTTTTATTGATGCAATTCGCGAGTTCACAAAATGTGGCTCCCGAAAAAACCCCATGAGTCCAAATATGGGTTTTTCGAGATTTTGGTGCCAATTATAATTTTTTGCGAGTTTTTAAATGCAGCTTGTTCATGGTACATAAAATACCATTTTATAGTGATAATTAAATGTTTTCATAAATTTTTTGAACAGTTTATTATTGTTTTTAGCGATTTTCCGATAAAATAGAGATAGGAAGTCATGGTTTTTTCAAAAAATTTCCATTTGTTGTCCAATTTTCAATTAGAGGGACGTGTTAGTTTATCAATTTTAAAAAGACTTATTGTTTAAACAATGCATGATTATTTTTAATAATATTCTATTTGCTTAACCCTCAAAGTACAAACATTGTTAAAATCATGGTAAAATGGATCGTGGATTTTATAACTGTATTTTAACAACTATATTTTATTCGCCACATCCACAGTCTGCTTCTGCATGAGGCGCTGCCGTAAGCTATAAGCCATCTACAAAGAAAAAAAGTATGAAATCATCGAAAAAATTTGTTTACACTTCATATGATATACTTGAGTTAGAAAGTAAATAAAGATCAATGAAATCTCAACAACAAAAATCTGCTCCAAAATTATTTTGTCACTCACTAAGTGCACACTGGGTGTTAGATACCCTACGATTATTTACCTCCACTTTCAACAGCTGCTACTAGTAGACTGACGCTTGACGCAGTGGGCTAAGCGACTTTACTTACATTTAGTATCTCCAACTAAAGCTAGATGGCGACACTTACTCAATTTTTTGATTTAAGTATGGTTTATAAGGGTTTGAAAATTGCTTGGGGTTTCAGGCACCCACAATGCACTTTAAGGGTTCATGGTAGAGTGTTGCGACTTTTCCTAAAATTTTAAACCATTTCTCTATTTTTCATTAGAAGCGGCTTAATAATTAATTATATTTGGAAAAAATAAATTTTTCAAATAAATTATTGTTGTTCATGACTATCTTCATCCATATCAATGCCTGATGGTTACGGTTTTTCAAAAATGTTTACCTTTTCTGCGTTATAAATTAAGATGACCTCAGGCGATCGATGCTGTACATATGACAGGAAAAATCATCTGGCTTGGCGATCAGAACAACCCTTTATTTTAGGTCCAGTTTAGTCGACGTTTCGGACTGTTACCAGTCTCTCTTCAAGACTCCATAAGGAGTGATACAGAGGTTAGATCGTAAAAGATTGTTCACAAAAGCGAAAAAGCAAAACACATGCCCTATTTGTCTGAAGTTAAAAATCCTAAATAAACTAGATAAATTTGAAAGAAGACTTGAACCATTTGGATGTTATGATCTTCAGAGTTTCAAGAGTTTTTTTTCTTCATTATGTTCAATTCTAGTATAATTTATTTCCGTATCCCGATCTGATACTGCTTATTCTGACACGGCAAAATAATGTACAAATTTTATTTTTTATGATGACTTTTATATTTGCTTTTTATTTTACACTAATTTTTATTCTCAGATACCCTGAATGTATTGCAATTCATAATATGTGACGTGCGCCAAAGAAAGGGGGCTTACTCTGAAATGTTAGATTTTTCAGAGCGAGCGGTCGAAGTCGACCCGATAGATACGACTTTTAGAAGAGAGGAAAGACCTACGAACTCTTCTCTCTCCACTTACCACTGCATTTTCACGGAAAGAGATAGGTCCAAGACGCGGCTCACGGACAGGGTATAGATGAGACGCGTAGAGGTGAGTGGTGGGAGGTGTTGCGCGGAATCACTAGCTCTCGAGCGTAAGCCCGATTTCTCGGGTACCTAAAACTTAACTATTAGCAATAATAACGCTCGGATTCTTGTTTCGATGGTTTCTCAGAAGAAGCAGCTCAAAAACTATCGAAAGGTGTAAAAACCACGATTTTGAATTTTTTAGAGTAAGCCCCCTTTCTTCGGCGCACGTCACATATGCATTAATATTGAAACATACATATTTTTATTTCTTGTTTTATAGTTACAAAAATGTGCTCATCCTACAAAAAAGATGTGTTATTCAACATTTTTTTGCAACTTTTGTCGTTTTTTCATAATTTAATTTGTTTACTTTTAATGTTATTTTTTACGATTCAAACTAAAAATACGCATCCCAGCGGGAAGTGGTTTTAAGAAAATTTATAAATATAATTTTTTCGGAAAATTTGGTTAAATAAAATGTTATTGTAGCTTGTGTGGTTTTTCCAAAAAGTTAATGTGGTTATTTTGAATATGGTATTATAAAAAGAGTTTATAATAAATTTGTAGGTCTTTTTGGTTGATCAACTTTAGTTTTTTCATTTTTTTCGTCTCTTGAGTCATTTATCTAAAAAATCTAATTTTTTTATTTTTAATATTATTTTTTACGGTTAAAAGAAAATCGACTCTTCCTATCTAAAAATGGTTTTAAAAAATCTGTACATCCTTTTTGGGTGAACAATTTTGGTTTATTAGCTTATTTTCGTACTTTAAGTCATTTTTCGAAAAATTTAATTTTGTTATTTTTAATGTTATTATTTTAAAATCAAAAACAAAAATACGGGGTTTATCTATAAATTATTATTAATGACAAATTTGTAGCTCTTGTTTGGATAAACAACGTTTGGTTATTCATTATTTAATAGCTTGTATCGTTTTTTCCAAAATTTTAATTTTTACATTCTCATCTATTTTTATTTTTAATTTTGTTTTTTACGAATAAATCAAAAATCTAGGTGGGCTATCAAAAAGTGATTCATAACCAATTTTTAGATATTTTTTACATATATAATTTTGCTCAATTTTTCATATCGTACGTTGTTGGGCTTGAAGTGTTAATTTTCTTTTTTTTTTTTAATTTTGAAAATACAGTGAAACCCTTCAGTAACCCTCCCTTCTATAGTCCTTCCGAGAAATGATGCCGCGCCGCATGAAGGTGTAACGGGTGCTGCGTGGAGCGCGGGGGATCTGCAACTGCTTCTCAGGCGAGCAGTCAGGCGTGAACAAACAAAAACGGAGCAGGCTATAATGAGTTAGTTGCCACCCACCGTCAGCCCCGAAATCCGCGCTATAGAAGAGTTTCACTGCACTATAACTCTCATATTCTAATATTTTGTGATTAAAAATGCACATTCCCAGTTTAAAAATTTAAGACATCCTAAACTTTTAAAAAATTGTACTTCTTTTTTTAAACTCCATGATTTTTATTGCAATTATTTAAAACGAATAATAACAAGTGAAAACCTGTAATTTAAAATATGTACAATATTTTTTAACATTAATTAATATATTTGGATCAATAATGTTGGATTTTTTTGGGGGCAAATCGTCAACAATTGGCTGCAATCTTTTTTATTTAAAAGGCAGTTTTTCTAGGCTACTAATCATTTATGAATAGCAATGATAGTTAATTAATTATTGATGCTAATTAAAATATTTTCTTATAATTCTTAAAAAGTTTATCGCTGCTTCCCGATCATTGATTTCAATAAAAATTTTTAAAATGTTGAAATAATTAATTTTTAACTTTATCGAGACACTAAAAAACCAGTCTATGAACGACGCAAACTGAAGGTAATATTATGAAACTTGTAAACACCTTAAAATGAAAAAACAAAATTATTTACTCACTTTATGTATTTCACCTTCACTTATTCTTTATTGAGAATAATATTACAAAAAAGCGATAATGGATTAAACTTAACCGCACACATGATAAAGAATTCTTTTGATTTTGACTCCCCTAAAATTAAAATTAAAATACTCAAAAGTCAACCAGAAACACTGCTTTTTCTACAAAATTTCGCTACCAAATATTTCTACTAAAAAATTTTTCTACCCAAAGATGACTTTTCAACCAATTGAATTAAACTTCAAAATTAAATTTTACAAAATAGTTGAAAACTCATCTATGTAGATGAATTTTACACCAAATCATTGAATTTTCAAATGAAAGAGATATTTTCCACCTAAAAATGAAATCGTCAAATTTTCAAATTAAAAAATTAATTTTTAACAAAAAGAACGAAATTGCGTCAACTAAAATTGAAGAAAATCAATGTCTACCAAATAGATAAATTTTATTTAAAATATTCTAATTGTTAACCAAGTAGGTTGCGTTTTTAGCAAATATTAATTTTTGTCACCAAATATTGATATGACCAAGATGATAATTTTCTACGCATTCCATCAAAAAATGATTCGAAGCAAATTTATAGGTTCAACTTTCTTCTCTTATTTTTTTTTCGTACCTTGCGTCGTTTTTCCATAAATTAAATTTTTTAATTATTAAAATTATTTTTCACGATTAAAAAAAAGTACGGATTCTATCAGAAATGTATTCATAAGAAATTTTTAGACCCTTTTTCTAATAAATAATTTTGGTACAATCATATTTTTCTGTATTAGGTATAGTTTGACTGCAAAATATATTTTTTAAATTATGTTTTGTAGGGTATAAATTTGAATTTTCGAGTTGTCAAGAAAATTGAAAAAGGTGTTATGATAATTTTGTAGGGCTTTTGAAAATCAACGTTTTTCTCCTCCTGACTTTTTTTCTATTTTATAGAATTTTACTACAATTTCTCCCCGAAGTCTGATCTCTGGTGACCCTCCCCCCTCCCGTTGGGGCAAAACAGGTATTTTAAAATAGTCATAACTTTCTTTCTAGAAATACGAATTGAATTTTCTATGAGTGATTTCCTTTTTGTTTTTTATGTTATTTAATCCTGTGGAACCTATGGTTTTTAATTTTTATAAATAAGTTATGATGTAAAATGTTTATCTGACATTTTCTACATTCCATATAATTTTGATTTTTTTAACAAAGTTTTTATATACAAAAAATACAAAAAATGTAATAGTTGATATTACCAACAAAAATATTGAAATTTCCAATTGAAAAACTATTAAATTAAACCAATATATACGAATTCTCAACAAAAGAATTGAATTTGAAACCAAGAAAGAGTTTTCAATCAATAAAGAAAAAAAGTCTCATAAAAAATATTGAGTTTTCAAGTCATAAAGACGAATTTTTTAAACAAAGTTGATTTTACAACAAAATAACATGAATTTTCCACCAGAATAATTAAATTAAAAAAAATTAGTTTCTAAGGAAATAAGTTAACTTTCAATTGAAAAACAAATGATATTTTGATAAAAGTGAATAAATTTACGTATGACTTTATGTAATAATTAAGCCCTTAATGAAAATGGAAAACGTGAAAAATCGAAAAGTTTAGTAAGATAAGGCGCTACTGTAATGCTTCTAATTCTATTGAAATAATGATATCACAATGCGAAATTATAAACATGCTGTAGCCTCAAACAATATAAAAACAACGTCTTCTGATTGTTTGAACAACGATAGGAAAAATGAGAATTTTCTACAATATTCGAAGAAGAAGAAAATACAACCCATGAATTTATTTGTTTAGATTCTTAACGCAAATTTTATTTTCATTTAAATGTTTAGCCAAAAAGACGAATTTTCAAAAAAAAAAAAAATTTCGTACCAAATACTTGAATTTTCAACTTATACAGAAAAAATGTTCAACCAAAATGGAATACTTAAATTTTAAGCTAAAAAAATTAATTTTTAGCAACAAAAATTTTTAAAAACAAAATTTTTAGCAAAATAATGAAAATCTCAACCAAATAGGTGATTTGACAAATAATATAAATTTTCAACAATGCAGTTCAACTGCAAAAAAATAAAAATAACTTAATAAACTAAAAACTATACAAACTATATACTCTAAAAATAAATAAAAACAACTAAAAACTTTATAGTTCATAGAAATACATTATCGGCCAAAAAGATTTATTTTCTACCAAAAAGGAATGATTTTTAACAAAATTTTGAATAAAGTAGTTCCACTTTAAAATAAGATGTTGAATTTCGAACCCAAAACGGTTTATCAGTCGTTATTCACGATTAGCTAGAGTCTCGACAATTTAATCAAATAGTTATATTAGAAGAAAAATATTGAGGCCAAATTAAAAATTTGAAATTATTCAAAAATCTTCTAAATATATATTTATGAATAATTCGAATGTTTCCAAAACACTTTGAAAAAATTCGGCGAAATTAAACAAATGTCCTGAAAATCTTGAGGATACTTTGTTTACTTATTGATTCTCTGTTTCTCTCTCTCTCTCTCTCTCTCTCTGAAAAGTGGGATGGGACTATTTCCAAAATCTGGCAATGCCCGAGATTTCTCGTGTAAGAAATAAAAAATTTAAAAAAGTATTTACGGGAAGGTAAATTTTCTTACATTTTTTATAAATTTTGAGAATTACCTTTCCAATATTGTAACTTTCAATTTTTTATGTTTGAATCATTAAAATAAAGCTTCCTTAATTGGAGAGTGTAATTGCGAGTTTAACTGGAATTAAATTATTGGCATAATAACTGTGGAAAAATAGAGGAATATAATGTGTATTTTTCATTCAGTTTTGAAGAATGTTCCAAAATTTGATGCAATATTGACAAACAAGTGAAGGTTTCAATATCACGCAATATTCCACGCACATGAAAAAAAAATATGAAGCTATAAATACAAATTTTGTGTACATACTTTATGCCGTGTTTCTTTCTAACAGGTGCGGATCCAGATATTCGCAATATAGATGTTACCAAACATTAGTTCAATTGATCGAAATTAAAAATTTTTTAACTTTCATATCTGTATATTAAATTTCAAAATAAAATCCTCTTGTTTCTCTCTGTCTGTGGTTTGTCACGTATGAGTGAACACCGTACATCCCCTTGCATCAATTCTCGGTAACAATAAATCCAGATTTTTAATGATTTCAAGGGACTTTATAGAATTTTACAGATTTGAAAGGAATTATAAACATTTTATAATGTTTCTATAATCTACAAAGAATTTCACAAAAATGAAAATATTTTGTGGAATTTGAAAAAATCGAGAATAATTTCAAATACTTAGAAAATAAATGTATTACATTTTTGAAGATTTTAGTAATTCTATGGGGTTTTAAATGTCCTCGAGAAGGCATTTTAATACATTTCCCAGGGTCTCTTTTGATAAGATTTTAAAACATTTTGAATAGATTTCAAGAATTTTTTTACAAAGTTAGTATTATTATAGTATAAAAAAAAATTAGTAATGTTTCTGATTGAGCATGTAAAAATTAAGAAACTTCAAAACAAGTATTTTTTAATCTGTTTCAAGGGATCAAAAATTAAACTAAATTGAAACTTGGATTTAATGATCCTCGATTTAGTATTTCCGAGGATTGACGTGCCCCGAGGGGATAGGTAGTGCTTATTCAGGCGTGAAGAAAAAGAAGAGTTGTGGTGAGGCGCTGTAATCTAATGGCATACCTCTGTACTTGCGTCATGACGCTGCGGCAGTTCACTCGAAGCGGAAAGAAAACACATAGCGAATGAGCACGAAGGCGAGCTCGCGTCGACCAGCTGTGGGACTTTGGTGGCTACCATGAGTACGGCATTCTAACCTATTTCCTTTCGTACTTATTCGGCTAGCAACTTCATGTGATTAAAAGTAAAAAATTATGTTCAGACGTATTCTATAATACAATGTCAAATTGACAGTCGAACAATGTGAATGAATGAATTTAAAGATTATAATTAATCTTTTGAAATTATTTAAATAATGTTTTTAATAATTTGTCTCCCTTTTTCCAGTAAAAAAAAAGAATGAAGGTAAGTTAAAATATCCTGGAGGGGGGGGGGGGGGGCGCCGGTTTCGCTAACATGTAGATCCGCGCCTGCTTACCGGTACTTGTGATTATTTGGAAAAAAATACCAAGATAACGGCTTCAGTATATAAACCGGCAAACTGGGGGTTTCCTTCTCTTGACATCAGTTTAGAATCTTCAGGAAATTGTTCAAGAAACTGGCTCTGTATTTTAGCATGATGAAAACCACCATTGCTATGCTGCTAATAAACTCAGTAGTTTTCTTCCATTTTATTGGTAAGTAGAATACACCAGATAATTTAATAACTAACATTACTTAACATTATTTTTATTAATTAACATTGACATAATTTTTTCTCTTACTTAATCGTAGTTTAAGTTTTTATTGAAATTTTTACAATAGTAGAACAGTGCGAGCGATACGCGCGCTTTATTTACCCTTTATTTACAGCAAAACACGGTTCACTTTACAATATTTTGTTACGGATTTTACAGAAAATGTACTCAAAATTCTTTATAATTAGCGGATTATTTTTCTCATTAAAAAAAATATGTCTCGTCACGCATGGAATCATCCGATACTATAATAATTATTCTACTTTTTTGAAATGTAAAAAACATTAACTTGTACTTGAATACTATTTTAATTTGATTTGAATTTTCTAGAAGATTCAATTTACTACGTTTAAGTGACCGTCTTTGTTGACAGTTTTTCGATCTTGTAACTCATTTTGATTTTATGATGTCAAAATTTGTTTTCAAAGACATTAATTTTCTCGATTAAAAATTAATCTAATTGGTTGCAAATTTAATTATTTAATATTTTATTAAAAAATTAATTTGTTTGCTTAGAAATTTAAATATTTATTTAAAAATTTTTTTGTTGTTGTTGCAAATTAAGGTATTTTGTTAAAACTAATCTTTTTTTTATTAGAAAATTCACCTTTAGGGTCGAAAATTTATTGTTTTGATTGAAGTTTCATTATTTCACTTAAAAAATAATTCATTTGCTTAAATATGGAATTATTTTGTTAAAAATTAATTTTTCCACCAAAAATTTATTATTCCACGTGTGATCTCACATTTATCTTCTGCATTTTGTCGAAACTTTGTTTCTTGTAATATAATAATAATAATAATAGTTGGTTAGACACTCGGACTTCACCTCAGAGGTCCGGGGTTCGATCCCTGAGCCGGTACCTCTAGAAATTTTTCAATGTACCTTTACCGAGGTTCTGGTG
>NC_046661.1:144611556-144642325 GCF_010883055.1 Belonocnema kinseyi | reverse complement strand
ATCTCATCAGATCACTTGATTGCATTATAAAAATGCGTCCGTGACTGATGATATATACCGGGACAGCCCCGTGCAAAAATGATCAAATAAAAAAAAATCCAAATCTAACCAAAAATGCCTTCGACATGTTGGGCAGTATAAGCCTGTGTCAACATTTCAACACTGGAATGTTTTTTTTAATATTCTTGCTAACTAATTTACCCTTTTAGTTAAAAATTCATGTATTTTGTTAAAAATAATTATTTTTTCTAGTAAACAAATTCATCTTTGGCTTGAAAATTCTTTTTTTTTTGGTTGAAATTTAATTATTTTATTTAAAAATTAATTAATTAAAAACAGAATTATTTTATCGAAAATTCATGTATTTTCGTAAAACTAATATTTTTTAGTAAAAAATTCATCTTCAAAGTTCAAAATTTATTTGTTGTTAAAGTTTTATTATTTTAGTTAAAAGTTAATGTCTTAGCTCAAGAGTTTAATTATTTTCTTAAAAATCCGTCTTTTTGTTGTTGAAAATTAAGCTATTTGGTTAAAAAATTCATTTCTTTGGTTGAAAACTCAATTATTAGGTTTAAAATAGCTTTCAAAATTCAAAGTTACGCAAAAAATTGAATGTATTTGTTTAAGTCTAATTTTTTTCAGTTAAAAATTCGTCTTTAGAATCGAAAATTCATAGTGTTGGTAGGAGTTTTTTATTTTATTAAGAAATTAACTTTTTTCATACAAACTTAACTGTTTTGTTGAAAATTTGTTGTTTTTTTTTGTAGAAAAATAATGTTCTAAACAGATAATTTTAAAATTCAATGTTTAGTTTCACATTAATCTTCTTTACTTAAAAATTGAGTTATTTTCTTGATAATTTTTGTATTTTATTGAAAATTTCTGTATTTTATTGAAACTTTGTCTTTTTTGGCAGAATATTATTATTTCGTTACAAAATACAAACTCATCAAGAAGATTAATTAATCTTCTTGATGACTATTCATCGTTTTTAGTAAAAATTTATTACTTGTTGAAAATTTATTTATTAGACTTAAATTTCTTTAAAAATTAAAAATTTGGTTAAAGATTAATGTATTTTGTTGAGAATTCACTCTTTAAATAAAAAATTAGTTTATGTGAATGAAAATTAATCTTTTAACTGAAAATTTCACTATTTTATTTTTTAATGAAAAGTTGATCTTCTTTGCTACACATTTTATTCTTTTAGTTGAAAATATTACTATCAGGTTAAAATTTCTTCAAAAATGTAAGTATTTTATTACAAGTTAATCTTTCTTGAAAAAAAGGAATCTTTTTGATTGAAAACAAATCTGTTTGATTAAAAATTTAAATATATTGTTGAAATATTGTCTTTTTTTAGCTGAAAATTTATCTCATAAAAAGAAGCTTTAACTTAATTTTTAATTAATTCATTCGCTTAAAAATGTAACTATTTTGTTGAAAAATCTTTTTTTTGTTGTTGAAAATTAATTTTCTTAATCGAAAATTCTACTATTCCATGTTTGATTTCGTATTTATCTTCTTTACTTAAAAATTTAGCTATTTGGTTTCATTCTTTTGTTAAAGATTAATTATTTTAGTTAACAATTAATTCGTTTGCTAAAAATCGATCAAATTTTCAAAATTCGTTTCCTTTTTGGTGGAAAAGTAATTTTTTAAACTAAACATTGAAATATTTTATGTTTGGCTTAAGATTTATCTTCTTCAGTTGAAAAATCAGGTATTTGTTTTAAAATTTCTATATTTTGTTGAAACTTTATATTTTATGGTAGAATAATATTTTTTTGTGACTAATTCACTTTTTAGGTTGAAAATTCATTTCGTAGATTGAGAATTTCACTATTGTTTGAAAATTCTTCTATAAAATCAATATTTTATTGAAGATACATGTATTTTGTTAGAAATGATTCTTTTTAATTGAAAATTCATTTCCATGATTCAAAATTAGTTTCTATTATTTAAAAAATAATTTTTTAGCTTAAAATTGATCTATTCCATTTTATGTAGAACACTAATCTTTTAAATAGACGTTACATCTTTTTTGTTAAAAATTCATTTAATTTGTTGAAAATTTGTCTTTCTTCAGTAGAAAATTAATCTTAGGATTGAAAATTCAATTATAAAGTAAAAAATTGATTCTTATCAATTATTTTAGTTAAAAATTATTTTATTTTCTTAAAAATTTAACTATTTTGTTAAAAATTGATTTTTTAATTGAAAACTAAATTTTTAGACCGAAAATGCACCTATTCCGTTTTTGTAGGAAATGAATATTTTTCGGTCATAAATTCAACTTTTTATTTAAATTCTTTTAACGGAAAATTTAAGTATTCAATTTTTTGTTCAAAATCTATCTTTTTGATTAAGTTTTGGTTTTCAAAAAATAATGGTTTAAATATAAATAATAATTAATTTTAATTTATGCAGGTTATTTTTGGCGTTGATTAAATAATAAAATTGTACATTAATACATCTTTAACTCTTATCAATTTTATTATTGCCGCAAATATGACATTCTTGGTCACTGTCCTTCAAATGAAACTCAATACTTAGTTATGTCTGCAAATTTGGCAAACATTTCTTCCTTCGTGTTTTTAAATTACTCAATCGGCATTGAGGAATAGCAAACAAACCTGGTTTTTAGAGAAAGATTATAAAGAGAAAAATTCTGGATTTAGTGTTTCCGAGAATTGACGCCGCGTTGCGTGGATTGGTGAGAGGAGCTGCGGGGGATGTGCGTTGCTCACTCATGCGTGACAAATCAGAGAGATAGAGACAAAACAGTTAATATTTTTGGAATATGTTTGTCCCGTCACTGCCCCCCTCTTTGACAACCCTTGTTAATAAAGTAACTTCAAGTTACCTAAAAAGTTACTTTTTAGCTTCCTTAATTTTATAATATAAAAATCTAAATGACTAAGACGAACATTCATAAAAAAGGGAAATTAAAAGGAATGATACCTTCAATGTTTCAAATTTCGGATGAAACACATTTCGTAGGATTCAATTTGAAAAATGGTGACTTCCTAATATTTAAAGTAAAAATATTGTATATTTAACAAAAAAATGACTTTAACAAAATACTCGAATTTTTAACCAAAAAGATGAATTTTTATCAGAATACTTGAATTTGCCAGCCAAACGTATTTTCAAGTGAATAATTAAATTTTAATACCAAAAATAGTATTTTTCCATGAAAAGGTTAATTCTGAATGAAATAGTTGAATTTTCTACCATTTTTAAATCCAAACGACGGATTTCCAACAGAAGAGTTTAATTTTAAACAAAAATTTTAATTTTTGTCCGAATAGTTGAATTTTTCAACATAATATTTGAAACTTATATAAAAAAAATGAATTTGAAACAAAATAGATAAATTAAAAAAAAAAGACTTACATTTCCAACGAAAAAGTTATCTTTTGACTAAATAGCTGAATTTTAATAGCTAAATTTACAACTAAAATTCTGAAACCTCAGCCAAAAAACTTATTTTCTACATTAAAACTGTATTTTTACTTTTAACCAAGTAGTTGCATTTTTAACCAAAAATATGAATTTTTAATCTGTAAAGATAATTTTTTAAATGTTAATTTTTAGTGAAACAGTTAAATTTTTAATTAAAATAGATGATTTTTTACCAATATTTTCAACAAAAAATGGAATTTTTAATCGAAATTATAGCTTAACTTTTAATCAAGTAGTGGAATTTTTAACCAAAAATATAAACTTTCAATATAAAAATATGATATTTCAAAAAAGAGAATTCATAAAGATATATGATTTAAATACTTCAGTTTTTGTCAAAAATTCGTCTTTTTTGATAGACATTCGATCTTCTTGATTCAAAATTCATCTATTTTGTAGAAAATTCAACTGTTTTGTGAAAAATTTGTCTTTTTTTCAAAATTTCAGCCTTTAGGTTGAAAATTAAATTATTGGTTTCAAAATTCATTTTTTTGGTTGAAGATTCATTATTCTAGGTTAAAAATTTAACTAATACGTTAAAAACTTCACTATTAGTTTCAAAATTCCTTCAGAAATTACAAATTGCATTAGCAATTCAAGAGTTATTATAAAAATTGATAATCTTTGTTAAAAATTTATTTCTTTGATTAGAAATAATTTTTCATTGGAATTTAATTTGTTTGACTAAAAATGTAACTACTCCGGTTTTCTGTTTTTTGATTGACATATAATCTTCTTGAATAAAAATTCATCTATTTGGTAAGAAATTGAATTAGTTTTTTGAAAATTCATCTATTTTTTTTAGGAAAATTGGTCTTTTTTGTGGAAATTTGTGTTTGGTTGAACATTCAAGTATTGGTGTTGAAATTAATTTTTTCGTTCGAATATTCATTATTTCAGTTAAAAAATGTAACTGTTCGGTTGAAAATTAAACTATTAGGACAAATATTGAACTATTAGTTTCAAAATTTCTTTAAAAATTAAAACTTCGATTGAAAATTCATGAATTTTGTTTAATATTAATCTTCTTCGTTAAACTGTATTTATTTGATTAAAAGCGATGTTTTATTGAAAATTAATTCATTTAACTAAAAATGTAGCTACTTCAGTTTTTGTCGAAAATGTACATTTTTCAACAGAAATGTAATCTTCTTGATTGCAAATTCATCTGTTTGTTTGAAAATTGAATTATTTTCTTGAAAGTTTGTCTTTTTTTGTATAAAACACATTTTTTTGGGTTGAAAAAGATTCGTTCAAGATTAATTATTTTTGTTACAAATTAATCTCTTTTTCTACAAATATGATTATTTGATTAAAAATTCGCTCCTTTGTCCTTTAGTCGAAAATCAAAACCATCTTTTCACCGACAAAGAAAAAAATTAATACACGCTAGTTTAAAAAAAAATAATAAAAGAATAATATTACCCTTTTCGTTGTCAAATATTTTTTTTATCAAAGGTACATCAATTTGGTTGAAATTTTTAATATTTTCAATAAAATCCCCTTTTTATGGTCGAAAATTAACTATTTTAACGGAAAGCGCAATAACAAAATTTTTCTTTAATAATTCTTTATTAGTTCTATTCAGCACACAAATGTAATATTATACATTACTGCCCTTCAACTGAAGCTCAACTCTTAAATTTTTGTGGATTTGGCAACAGAATTTCCTTCGAGTTTTTCAAATTACATGATCGGCATTGCATAAAAGCGGAGAAATTTCAGTTTTTAATTTGTTATTGTTAGTAGTTCTGAATGCGCAATTCTGAAATTAAAGTTATTTAGTTTTAAAAATTTAATTCGCCAATATTTTTATGTTTTAAGAATTTTTATGTTCGATTACACAATCAGAAACTTTAATAATTTTTTAATTTGTAATTTGTTATGCTAGGTTTGTTAACCAGATAAAATTATTTTAAAATGCACAGAAATTTAAAACCTCTCTAAATGTTGGAAGTCTTGTTAAAATTTCTTAAATGTTATAAAATTTCTATTCATATACGTCTTGAAATATTATAAAATTGCTGAAATATCATGATATTTCCTAAAATCCTACAAAGCTAATTGGAATACAATCATAAAGTTTCAAGTCTTTGATATCTTTTATATCCCTCAAATTCTCTTCAAAACCTTGAAATCTAGTGATAGTATTTGAAAATCTTTTCAAAATTTTGAAATCGTTTGAAATCCCACAATTTCTAAGAATAAATTCTATCAAAAATCTTAGTAAATCCCTCAACTCTTGCGGAATTCTTATCAATTTATATAATTACTTTAAATGTTTGGAAATCTTTAAGGTGCTCTTCTTTTTTCTTCCTTCAAAAACTGTTTTATTTTCAAAATCTTTCAATAAAAAAATAGGAAAAACGTCTTTTAGGGATGAATCTCATTCCACTTCTTAACGCTAATTTTGACGAATAAGTAGTAAAATGTCTATTTTTGACCTGAAAATATTTAAAGGAAAGAACCTTAAATTTAAATTCAGAGGTTTCATAAATATTTGTTAAATTTATGTCAAAGAATTAGATGACATAATTTAAAACCCATCTTCGAAAATTTAGAGATTTCATAAGTTGTTTTACATTCTTGCAATTAAAGAAAATTAAGTGATGCTATTACATTTTTTCAAGGTTTTCAAATATTTGATCTATTTCTTGTGTGACGAAAATTATACATTATAGCCATTCACTTCGATATGAAAATCTTGCCCAAGATTATAAATATTTAATTTTTGATTAAATTTGATTGTGTAAGGTTAGGTGTGCAGAACTTTGTATCGAGTTTAACAGATTTTAAAGGATCATTATCTTGTTTTTTTATAAAGGTAATAAATTAGATAATATAGGTCAAAATAAGTACTAGATTTTTTTGATACTCGAATTAAAAGTTCTGTATTATTCTTTTACACGAATACTAAATTCCCAATGTGCTGCTCCACGAAAATAAAGTAATAAAATGTTTGGCTTCTCGAAATACAATTTCTAGATTATTCTACTACTTAAATAACAGAATCCCGATTTTTTTGCTTCTCGAAATTAAAGTTCCGACAAAAAAAAGTCAGGTCATTTAATTTTGAGGAGCGAAAAAATATCGAATTTACTACTTCGAAAAACAAAATCGGGAATCAAGTAGCACAATAATCTAACTTTAAATTCGTGTAGCAAAAAATGCAGTAATTTATTTTTTAGGAGCAAAAAGTAGGAAATGTATTATTCATTTAACGGATTAATCTATAAATTCAAATTCGAGGGGCAAAAAACGTAAAACTTAAAATTCGAGTAGAAAAAAATCTAGTACTTTAATTTGGAGGAGGGAAAATTGGGTATATTAAAAATGATGACCTGTAATAAAGTACATAATAGTTATGAAAAGAAATTTTTGGTGCATATACACTTTTGTATATTCTATAGTTATTTTTTAATTTAATTGAATTTAATTAATACATTAAATTATACGTTCGGTATAAATTGTAGAAGGGATCAATTTTCGAAAGGGCATTCATTTTTTGAAGTTCTGCATCATTTTCATATTGTTGAACTTTGTTTTCATACTTTAAGAAAATTTTTTGTTACTAGAGCGTAGGTTTTTGTGACGTAATATTGGCCATCAGAGAACAAAAACAGAGCAAAAGTCTCCTCTAAAAGTTTTTTTCTAAATATTATTCTTTTTGATGTGTTTTATATGAGTATATTTAAGTTCCGATACATGCATTTATGTAGAAGGGTAGTATTTTCGGAAAATTATAAAAGGGGTAAATTTGTAAGTATTAAGTAATTAATTTAAAGTTCTTAATAATCTTTACGTAGTTTAAGGTTGCTTTTACACTTTTAGAATATTTTTCGTCACGTGGGGTATGTATGTATGAGTTGGGGGTAGTTTTTGGGACACTTGTCATATGTCATTGGAGCGTAAAAAAGAGCAAAAAAATCTCCCCCAATCATTGATATTAATATATTAATTTGAAGTGAGTTTTCATAGGTGATGGCGTTGACTCGTCGTGCTAGAACCGCGAAAGCTACTCTGTTTATGAAAATTGCAATAGCAAAAAAAAGTATTTTAGCATAAAATTAGCAAACAGAAAGAAAAGAGTTTGGCGTTTTCCATTTTTCATTGCGCCTTAGGGGCAGCGCAAAGCCTTCGTACTTCAGTACCCTGAGTTACCCTCCCCACTAAACTTCTCAATACGTCGCTGAGTGTGCGCGAGGTGCTGCGGTTGATTCTTGTCAGCGGGTCAGTGTGGAAGGGTCCTTTGTACTATTGATGCTTAAAATACCTAAATAAAAATTGAATAATTTTTCTATTTGCTATTTAGAAGTATTATATTCAAAATCTACGTTTCTTGGTGACTCCAAAGATATATCATTTGTAATTAAAATATTAAGATTAGAATTGGCGCCATACGTTATTTGGCTTCATGAGCTCAACATTAAAATTGTTTTCAGAATATTTATGAGTTCACCGAAATTCAACTACTATAGTTTGTAAATTGCCCATGTCATCAAAAATTTCAAACTGTCATAGAACAACAAATCGATTTTGGTTTATATTTTGACATTTGCTAGTATTACGGAATTTTCTTCAAAACAAATTAGTCAACTAATGCCCTAGGGCTATCCTGAACTATTAATTAACTTCAGAAAAATTATAACAACATGGTTATTTGATTTGATATTACAATTTTAAAATAAATTTACGTACGCTCGAAAAAATCCACATTTCCAGAAATTGAAGTTTTTAATTTTGTTATGTTTAAATTAAATGATGTGAATTTCAAAAGTTTATTATATAGCTTATGATATAGCATCTATTACTTTATGCTTAATATTTTACAAATTAAAATTTTGTATATCTTGTATTATATCCCACATTAGTACTAAGGACCCCCCGCTGCCAATGGTTGGGCACAGCATCCCGCGCTCACTCAGCGACGTGCAGGGTAGTTGATCCACTCAACTTTCCCGTACGTCGCTGAGTGAGGGCAAGATGCTGTGTCCAACCATTGGCAGCGCAAAGGACAAGGCCATAAGATGAGATTTCAGCACACCAAAAATTCAATTTTGTCCTGAAACAAAACAACTACTTGAAGGTTCAACTCTTCCGCCTAATAACCTGTTAAAAACTTTTTTTACATTTCCAGTTCCGGAATTATCATCATCACCTTTTGCTACCTCTCTTAGTTTAACATATAATGACTGACTTCTTTTTCGATGACATCACACCTGAAATACTTTTGAAAAAAAATAGTGGAAATAAAATTGAATGCTTTTGGAATTGATGGACCTGCCAATAATGTTTCTTATTCTCTTTCATACTTATAATGTTCCAGCATATTTCTATTTGTTGGAGTTTTAAATATCAATAGTTATGCGCGACAATCCTACAGATGGAGGTTAAGGGCGAATGTTAGAGACGTACGTGAAATGCAGAGCAGTGTGCGAAAACGAGGGGGCGACAGAGTTCAACCGAGCGCGTGATTGCACAAAACCAAACGTTATCCTTCGTGTGGAAAAACTTTACATATGATCTATGAGAGATCTCTGAGCGTAATTCTTGTGAGAAGATTTTGAGCTTATTGTAATCCTTAATTAAAATATACTTAATTATTTATTGGACTTTGGCGCATTCCTTGAAGTACCTAACCTCTTTTACCCCTCCACTAAAGATGGCTTATAATCATTTTTTCTATATTAAATACAAATTACCAACATTTCAGAAGTGAGATTACTGTTCTATGGGGGTCGAAGTTTGGAAACCACGAGTACTTTACCCAAAAATTAAAAAGATAGAAGTGAAATTCCACATGTACATATTGTATTTCAAGATGGCTGCAGCCACGCTGTTTGACTCATGACTTGGCCAAATTGAAGTGTAGTGAGTCCTTTATAAAAATGGCGTAAAAGGCCGAGATTCGCCATGTTCCGACGTTCCAAAAGCACGGTAACTGGCAACAAACGTCTAGGAACCATAAAGTACGTCGATATTTGTTTAATTAACAAGCCAATCTAAAGAATCACCAACAATCGCGAGAAGAACATCAGCAACATCGCACGATGGAAGATATGGCTTGGGCTTTGGTCGAAGATGATCGTCGTCTCGAACAGATGTTGATAGTCTTATGGAAAATATTATGCTACACCAAAACCTTGCTCCAGCAACGACAAACGACCAAACACCTGTGCCGAGCTTCTACATATTTCCAGATTTAAGTAAAGGGATAGAAGATTTTAATAGCAAGACTGGAACCGCACGAGCTAAGCATTGGCTTAAAACTCTGAATTCGATGAAAACCTTATAGTGTTAGCCTGATATTTCTGTATTCGAAAAGGCCAAAATTCATTTTAAACAAAGAATCCGAGATTGGTGTTTACTTCATGCAGTAGAAATCGAGTATTGGCACCAGTTCCAAACAAATTCAAAGATTCTAACGTTATCGAAGAGAATAAAACAACGAAGTGCAGAAATATGATTCAAAGAGCCCAAGAGAAGAACGAGAAGATTTCGACGTACTTCAATTAAAAGGTGAAATTGTGTGTTAGTCTGGATCTGAGTTTTTTTGAGACCAAAGAATAATTATTAGTTGGCTTGTGGTCGCAAGAAACATGTGATGCCATGGTGTTTCGTGCACATACCAGTGAGAACAAGCTACTAGGCAGTCTGATAAGTACCTGAAAATTCTAAGAGATGGCATTAGTATTCACTAATGTGAACCATTTTCGTCGAACATGATCCTTCAAATGACGCCTGTCAAAACTTCAGCCATTTATGTTTACGCATTTACAAGTTACAGCACTGAGAAGCGACTAACCTCCGAGTTTTTTTTAATATGGAAAAATCTGAGTTTCGAGTTTTGATCAAACACTACTATCTTCGCAAGAAAACGATATCCGAGACCAAGGCCAAGCTGGATAAGTATTACCCGGACTCTGCACCGTCGACTAGAACGATTCATAAGTGGTTTACCGAGTTTCGTTGTGGCCGTCCGAGCACAGTTGATGCTGAACGATCTGGGCGCCCAAAAGAGGTCACTACATCAGAAAATGTCGAAAAAATCCATGATATGATGTTGAACGATCCCAAAGTGAAATTGAGAGAGGTAGCTAATGCTGTAGGCATATCATTGGAACGTGTGGGCAATATCGTGCATTCAGTTTTGGGCATGAAGAAGCTCTGCGCGCGATGGGTACCGCGTTTGCTCACAGTGGACCAAAAACGAATTCGTGTGAAAACTTCCCAGCAGAATTTGGCATTATTTTCGCGTAAGCCGACCGAGTCTTTGCGCCGATTCATAATCATGGATGAAACCTGGATCCACTACTACACTCCTGAGTCAACGGAACAGGCAAAACAGTGAGTTCCATCGGGCCAAAGTGCTCCGAAGCGTCCAAAAACGCAACAATGGGTCGGAAAGGTTATGGCCTCCGTATTTTGGGATGCACATGGCATAATATTCGTGGACTATCTTGAAAAAGGTAAAACCATAACCGGAGCATACTATTCATCATTATTGGACCGATTGAAAATCGAAATCGCCGTTACACAAGCAAAATTGCATGACATCGGCTTCGAATTGGTTCCTCAGCCATCGTATTCACCAGACCTGGCCCCCAGCGACTATTACTTGTTCCCTAACCTGAAGAGATGGCTCACCGGTAAGCGTTTTTACTCAAATGAGGAGCTCATAGCTGAAACTGAGGTGTATTTTGGAGACCTTCCGATCGAGTACTTTTCGGACGGTATCAAAAAGTTAGAAAATCGTTGGACTCGCTGTATCGACCTAAAAGGAGAGTATGTTGAAAAGTAAAACCGACTTTGGCCAAAAAAACGTCTCCGTGTTTCATTTTTCAGGGACTTATTGTAGCCCGCGAGCGCTTCAACATTTAGTGTGTGGAACGTATCAAATGATTCGATAAACCATCTCGAAATGAAACTCCAAAAGCAAAATCTGGCCCTTCACAGTCTTCAAGCAGCGAAGAATTGGGAATAAGTCAAGACTCCAAAACCGAAGGTCCAAAACCCCAATGTAGATCAGATCCGTGACCACCTGTCAAAAATGACAATGGTGAGGCGAAGTTCTACGACTGCAACCAATATGGAGCCTTAGAAAGAAATTGCACTGAATCGACTAAGGAATTACTGTGTAAAAAGTGTGATAAAACTGGACATACACAACGTCACCCCATTGCAGCAGGGAGTAGGGAGAAAAAAGAAATCAGTCTGATTAAAAACAAAGATAGTGATAGTTCGCTCGTTAAATATTTAAAAAAAGTTCCAGTGAATGGGAGTAAATTAAGAGCGCAAGTCGATTCGGGACGTTCGGACTGTACTTTAAATAAAACTCACGCGAAAGTTGGAGGTTTTCCAATTAAAACCGCGAATGCTACATTGAAAAGTTAGGTTTCAAACCACTACAGAATCAATTCTCTCGGTTACGCCGTCGTAGATATGTCAGTGGATTATGTGACAGTTCATAACCATAAAGTTTTATTGGCTTCAGATGATCACCAAGAGGTCGATATGATCATTTGAGGAACATTTACGGACACACCATTGGTGTATTACTACATGCAAGGTGATGTATTGTGTTTTGAAAAAAAGAGAATGCATTCCTTTCGGAGCTCCCAACGAATAATGCGGTAAATGGTCCTCGAACTTGATGTTCCTGTCGCTAATTTCATAATTTCAGCGAAAAAGAAGAATGAAGAGTGAAAAGTAAAATTTTGTACAATTGGATCAATGAAAAGCTATTGCACATGTTACTGTAGTCTATGCAAAAAATTATGGCTGTCCGTTATCATGACATTTATAGTGTACAATGCATGCTTACAAAAGTGAAAACAGGTCGACAAGCCGGGGAATTACATCCAATAAAACCAGAAAGTCGGCCTTTTACAATCATGCATATAGACCACGAAGACCCCTTTGTAACAACTCCTTCGAAGAATTTCTACGTTTCAGTTATGACAGATAATATATAGAAATTGGTTATTTTAAAAGCAGTCAAAGACACTAAGACTATTAGCGTTATTAAAGCAATTGAAGATGTTATTTTAGACTTTGGTGCACCAGGGAGTATTAAATCTGACCGAGGTTCATGTTTTACGTCTCGTTAGTTCGAAGAATTCTGTTTAACGTATGGTATCAAACATACGCTTAATTCGCCTAGGCATCATTTGGCAAATGGCTTGGTCGAACGTGTGAATAATACATTAAATCCTGTAATTTAGGCCAGTCTCCAAACAAGTCTACCGAGAAAAGCCCATTCGAGTTATTATTTGAATTTGTTAATTGCCACGATGAAGGAGAAGTACAACAACTTACGATAGATATACAAAACCTGCAGAACTATCAAAAGAAGCACGAGAAAGAACACTGAAAGAACAAAACAAAATATAAATTAACATACGATAAAAACTGAACCACTCTAATCAAACATGCAGTGGACGCCATTGTTTTCATGAAGAATATTACTGAGTTGATAGGGGAGTCCAAAAACTACAACGAAAATTTCGAGATCCACTCGAAGTCACCGCAATCTATTCAAGAAACACTTATGCAGTAGCTGCCCTTTGTGTACATCGAAATAGGCGTAGATACGGTTTCACCGCTCATGCGAGCCAACTTAAAATTTGACAAGCACCATTTGCGGAAAACGCGAGTGAAACGAACGGCAAAGATTCAGAAGAAAAGAGTGATAACTCAGCAAAGCAGAACATAAATTCGAATTCAAAAGACAATTGCGACTCTGATTCAGAAAAAGATGTACCAGTTGAATCATCAGACAACGAATGTGTCAAATCTGTCTAAGTGAAATCGGGATCCTGATAAACGTGACCCATAACCCGAATTTCTATTCTTGGCGAGCGTTTCCCTCTCCACTAAAGATTGCTTATGATCGGCTTTCTATATTAAATTCGACTTCCTAACATATTTTATGTGCACTGTCTAAGCCACTTGAAAAAATTGTTGTAACTGTGTCCCTTCAAGTAACGATGGATCTCAAATTAGCAATGGATAACAGGGAGATCACGATTGTAGTTCTGTTTGATTTTCTGAAGATTTTTGATATGGTGAATCATAAGTTGCTCCTACAAAAGTTGCTATTTTTTAACGTCTTGAACTCTGTCATCAGAGCGTCTTAAAGTGTTTAATGACAGTTATTTAACCTTAAGGACTTTTCTTCAATAACTACAAACATAAATACAAACGTTATTGTTTAAACAAATCATTAATGTACATAACTATTTTCTTTTATAGTATTTATATAGTTCCGGTTTTTCTGAAAGGCCGTAGCAGGATAAGCATGGTCTGGGTGCCCCCGTTCAGATGTAGTCCAAATTACAGGGGCAAGTGGCTACCCCTATAAGATAAATTTACCCCAAGTATCAACTAAAAAAATTTGTTTACAAAAGTTATAAGCAAATTTTAAAAAGTACAAAAATGAAATTTTCTCTAAAACAATTTTATTGATCGTGATGGTTAAACGTTATAGAGGGGATTAAGGGAGTTCCAAAAAAAATTGAAAAATTAATTTTGTGGATGATAAGGAGATAAATAAATAAAAATAATTTTGAAATAATGTTTTTCAAAAGAAGTACTTCTGAAACTTAAACTTTTTTTCCTGATATCATTCTTACATTCAAGGCTGCAATTAAAATTTTTGCTAAAATGATTAAAGTCTTACTTCATAGCTTCCAAAAATAAAAACTACTTGTTGGCCTCTCACATTTATGCAATTAAATGAGAATGAGAGGCCAATTTAATTTTTAGCTTATGACGCAATAAGTTATACACAATAGTGAAATAAAAAAAATACTAATAAATAATAGCATTATTCAATTACAAACGCATTTGATCGTAAATTCCCCAGTCATAGTGTCAATTGATTATAAGTAGATAGAAAAATACTTCTCTTCGGTTACCACTGCTATTCCCCGGTTATAATTACCCCATGAATGTTGTGGCTATCCACATCATGCACATACATGGCTAAGCTGAGAAGTTACACAAATTGAACTATACTATATTTCGAGGTCGTTTTTAATAATCAGAGAACCATGGCAGCTTACCATAGATTTAGCTATTCGAAAACGTGTGATCGGGAAAAACTTATTAATTAGTTCTAAGATCAGGACAGAGAAGCATTCAACTTTGCCCTTCACAGAATTGCAATTTAACATGCTTTTTCAGTCCACCAAGTTTTCTGCGTCATTGAATACCTGCTGATCCACTCGCTTATAGTCCCTAACCACTCGGAAAATTTTCGAAATATTTTTTTACTCCGAATTAATGTCACAAAAGATCATGTCATGATCAAACTTTTTTGATAATGAAAAAGCACCTGAGTCGCTGATGTGGACGTTTGCCATAATGAATAGAAGATCTAGGATTGCATTTGATCGCGTTGGAATCAATAACCTGCTTTAAACAAAGAGGCCGAGCTAGAGAGAGAGAGTAAGGTTTCTCTAGACCTGGATTCCCAGCCTGAATTACGTTAACAGTGAAATGGCCGAGACAGATGGTGAGATCAGATTTACAGGTTGCGCGAACCAAGGCATCTTCAAGATTATCGTCCCAAGAGGGGACCGAATTAGGACTTTTATAGCCTGCCAAAATGGTAAGTTGAGGTGTCTTTGGGTCAACTAGAATTAGAAAGTGATCTATAGATATACTGTCCATACCAGTCGAGCTACACGAGTTGCAATTGTCTATTAGAGATTCAAATTTCAATGTTTCTATCTTTAATATATATAGATACCCCACCACCTCTCACTAAATTGTTGCTTCTTCGATCGGCATGAATTACACTCCATGTAGTGCTGTCTGTTTGGGAAGTGTTTCCTCCAGGGGAAACCCCTGAGATAGCCATAAAGGTAGCTGTAAAATTATCTTCATAAGAAACAGAGAATTAGGTTTCCCCAGAGGAAATTACCTGACCGTTTGATAAAGTAATCGATAAATCTACTGAATTAGTAAGCGAGTGAGCAAAAGTACCTAGTTGACATAACTAGAGAGTTCGGGGGTGGTCGGCTCTTAGGTGCCGAATAACTGCGCGGAGTAATCTTTGAATTTACGCAATGTGATGCTGACCGTCATTTCAAAGTAGATGGTGTCGATACATGGTGGTCCGGAAGTAAGAAAAAGTTTATCTACCATGACGACAAAATTTGAGTGATTGATTCATTTTGTTTTGATGCAAAACATAAAAAAAAAAGTTTTTCGAAAATCGTAACAGATCACTTTACAAAGATATTCTGGAACAACGAAAATTCTTAAATCCATTTGTAACAGTACAGTGTACTATAAAACTCTTAGCTTTTATCCGAGGACCAACAACGTGGACATGGTGGTATTCTGGTTCCCTCTAGAGAAAAATGTTCTCTAAGTATTTGAGGCTGTTGCTCCTGGTGGTTCGGAACCCACCTTAAACTGTAGGTCCCCCTTCCACCACCAATTAAGTGTGTGGGGTGTGTGTAAAGGAATAGGGAAGAAGGTGCAAGAAAAATGTAAAACCTTAGGGGACACATTAGAATCATCAATTCCTATCAACATAAGTTTAAAATCAGATACAAATTTGAAAGATCCATTATTTAATTTAATCAAATAAAATTTTTATATTTCTGTAAGTTTCTTTGATATCTGGTACTATGAAAAGCATGATTAATTTCTTAACAATCCTCAATTTACTAGTTTTATTCATGCTCTTTCTATTAAATTTTCTTTTCTTCACAGGTACATTACCATACACATCGTCATCTAATGAATATTCTGAATTTTCATCCATGCCTTGTTTATAAGGAAAAATGGACATGACAATCTTAAAAAAATCTTGTCCACCATCTACCATTGTTTTAATCTTATAATTACCTACCAAATTTCGCTCTGCTAATACACGTTCAACAAGTTCTTCAAAGTCTGCCCAAACAACGTGTCTTTTCTCTTTCATACCATTTGTGTTAGTATCAAATTCCAAAATGACAGATGAATGAAGTTATTTTTTTCATTTTTGTTTAGCAGTCACCCCAGCCTCCACGTGTAGAGAGACTAAATTTTCAGTAGAAAAATAAACTTTTCTTCGATATTTTACTTCGACGTCCATTATTATTGGCCACACTGTCTTACTGTTTTGCAGACAATTTATCAATGACAATCATAGTGTTTTTTCGTACTGTGTGCTCATGCTTTCTACATTCATGTATTTTTCCCTTCGATATTTCTGATAAACAAATTTCACGTAATTTTATTACATTCTGTGATTTGGATTTTTTATCATTTTCACTAAGTTGAACTTTTTTTGAAGTTTTCTTCGACAAATTTCGCGCTATTCCTAGCGTTCTTTTAGCATGACCTTTGAATCGACTCGACAAACGGCATGTGTTAGAAATACTCAATGGATACCTTTTATCAATTATATCATAATTTTAACACAAAAATTTATCGTTATTTGGAAAAAAATCAATTTTCTTTGAGAAGACTCTCACAGTAATAAATACACACAGCTTTCTCTCGAGACGCCAAAGAAGCAACTAATATTTATATTGATGATATCGTATGTAGTCAATCTAATTTTGTTTACATCAAGCATTAGGAAAGATAAGCAAATGATGTATAGCTTTATTATTCCTGTAATATTTGAAAAGCTAGCATTGAATAAATAGTATCAAAATATAAATATCAACATTTCAGTAGGTAAGAGTATCAAAACAAAACTAATCAATCACGTAGATACTTTCTTCATGCTAGATTATCCAACTTGTCGAAAGTTGGCTCCTTGAATGAGCCTTAAATTGAATATCGACATCCGTCAACTTGTCATTGATGTCCGTGACCCTAATAGGTCTTTTGTAACCTATTTTTGCTGTGATCAGATTATTTCTCAGTCTGGCTAAGCTGCATCTCGCTCTGATTGTGTTTGAGTGATTCTTGTTATTCGCAGGAAACCTGAATGCCTAATCAATGTGTGACTTATTTGCCCTTGATTTCACTAATTTGCAGATAGAGTTCACAACCTCAGCAAGATTTTCTTGTGGAGAGGAACGCAACCCTGAGATAATCGCCTCTTCATTCCTGTCTGATTGCTCCAAATCTCGTAGAAGTTTTTCATATGTTTACTTAAGATTGTCAATTTTCCCTCTACATTCTTTGAAGTCCGCTGACATCTGTTTCTGAAAGGATTGAAAGTCTGAGATCTGTGATTTTTTCGTATCCATCTTAGTGAGCAAGAGGGAATTTTGGTCTGTTAATTTTCTCAAATCCGACGATAGTGCTTCATAGTTGGAATTCAATGTTAAGACCGAAATATCACATTTTGCTCTTATCGCCCTATGAGGCTGCATATTTTGGCTCATATGTGTACCGTTGGCTTCCATTCGCCCTAGTCTGTAACTAATTAGACTCAGCTTAGAGAGAACTAACTTGCAGACAGTATCTGATATCTCCTTCACCACGTGCGAGGGATCATCAGGAACTATCTTAGCTGATTCATGTTCGGGACACCGATTCGGCTTATTCAGATTATTCTGAAAGAGTCCCATTCCAGCTATCTGTAGTAAGCTGGATTTCCTTAACTTACAGGTGTGCATATCCGAGCTTTCGGAAGTTTTTTCTTATGACCGTGCTACTAGTTCTACAGAAACGTGTCTAAGGCTCAGAAGAGGCCGACTGTGAGTGAGGAAAATATCATACATCCTGATAAAATATAAGAGAAATAGTAGAGATTTAACAAACTGAAGTTAATACATGAATTATGTTAATACATAAAGGAAAGTGCCTGCAGAAAGAAAATTTAAATCGCTTCTCTGCATGTAGATTCCCCGGGGAATAGAACGTCTAGACGTTAGCTATCCATACGACTACGCAGAAAGAATGTAAGCCTGCCGGAATGGGTGACGTCACGTGAAATCTTCTTCAGACGTTGGCAATAGAAAAATAGATGAGTTAATTCTATCAGGGTCTCTCAAGTAGTGCAGAAGAGTATTCAGGTCAGAAAAGTATTCAGGATAGAAAAGCTTGAGTACAATGTGAAAATAAGTTACCTGCAGTGCATTTTATACCGCAAAGAGGAGTAACGCTTTTTTAAATGATTATTGATCGAAATTTCACAGAAGATAAAATAATCTCTTATCCAAAAAGTTATAACGAAATTCATGTAGATATATCACCAAAAAAACAAAAGTACAAGAGATGTTAGTTCGTCACAACAAACTGTTATCATAAATTACTCAAATTTTAAAAGAAATAGTTGAATTTTTAACCAAAATGGAATGATTTTCTACTAAGAAAGACAATTTTTTAACAAAATTCACGAATTTTCAACAAAATAGTTGAATTTACAACTAAAATGATCATGTTTAAATTAAGAAATGGAAGAGTTAAATTTTCTACCAAATTATTGAACTTTCAAGTCAAGAGTACGAATATTGTACAAAATAGTACTATTTTTGAAACAAAGGTGTACATTTTTTACAAAAAAGTTCATGTTCTACCTAAAAACATTAATTTTTTGATGAAAAAATATTCTGAAAAACAGATTGATTTTCAAACCAAAAAGGCGAAAGTATTTCTGTCAAGAAAGGACAAAAATAACAAACAAATAAATTAATTTTCAACAGAACAGTTAAATTATTAAACCAAGAAGGATGACTTTTTAGCACAATTGTTTAATTTTCAAGAAATGATTCAATTTTAAACCAAATAATAACATTTGAACTGAAAAGCGAATTCTGAACCAAACACTTAATATCAGACTTTTCAAACAGACAATAATGAATTTTAAACTAAAAATACTTGGATTCTTTTATTCAGTTATATTACTTCAGTTGGCATTCAAGTGGAAAAACGAGAAAAAGATACGAATAGGAGAAAAGCTGGGGAGCCTAAAAATAATTAATAGGAATTACTATAACTTACCCACATAGCTTTCCCGAGAAAACTGTTCTTTTCTTAGGACTTGGTTAAAGAGGCCGGGAGAAAGAACCAGGTCTGCCCTAGGTTTAAACCTCTGCTTAAACCTATTTTTAACCGTAGATTTACGTCCGCCGCGTTTTGTTGGCTTTAAAGAAATTAAATTAATGCGATAAATTTTCAACATAGAATTTAGTATTTCAAAAAAAATAGCTCTCATTGATATAATCCAGCCAGAAATGGATTTAACATTAAAATTAATTTTCGAAAGTGGTAGAGATTTCGTTGGTCCTTTTAACATTTTTTTTAATTGACACTTTGAAATAATAGTGAAGAATAGTTAATTCTTCTTAATAATTCCTGAGGAGCAAAAATGTATTAATTTTCTTAAGTTCGAAAACGTTTATTAACATTTCGGATATCAGCCGCCTCGTAAATTAATTTCCCGTTTCAAGTTGAAGCTCTCTTATATCCCTGGCGATTGATCTCAGTTGCGAGAAAAGGAGCACTGGCGCTGCACACCGACCAAACGCGAAACTAATACTCTTAATTGGCTGGCGCGCATGTAGTGGCATAAGCAGCGAGAAAATTAAATTAGTCCCCGGATAAGTTTACAACGACTAATCAGATCAGGTTGCCATTGTACATACAGTTTAACCCTAAAATTGTAACGCTAGGTCAGTCGTGCCTCGCCTAAAGCTTTTTCCCTTGCTAGCTTGATGAGAAGAGTGGGAGGCAGGCCCAGGCCATACCCTAAATAATTGTACACGAGTAGGCTATAAGCTCCCCAAGTGCCGTCACTTTAGTCCATAAACAGCATTGCTATCATTTTTTCTTTCAGTTTTGAGTGAATTTTGAACATTTATTGAGTTTAGATAAATTAAATCGATTAAAAAATGAAGCAATGTCTATTTTATTGGAAATTGTATCTCCTTACTTACTTTAAAAAACTTTATTTTTATGCTCAAAACTCAAGTTAATGTTATTCATGTAGCATTTCAATTTTTTTAAATGAAAGCACCATTCTTAAGCTTTAACTTCCCATTTGATTTAAAAAAAGTATTAATTTCATCCAGAGTTATGATTTTTTAAACAAAATGGTGCATTCTTCATGCTTTTATTTGTTTCTTTTATTATATTGTTGAAACAAATGATCAAATCGACAATATATTGATTGATCCTTATAAGCGACTGACTGAGTCTTACCATTTAAAGGTTAAATCACCAAAAAGAAAGATCGAGTTCGCTAATCAGTATTTATTGACCAACGGTTTTAGTTTGAACCACAAAAAATTAATAAAAAAAAAAATTTCATTTTTCTGTCTAACAATACAAGATACGAAAAAAGGTGTTTAGAATGAAATCTGCTTAGCTTGTATTTTTATTGATTCACAGAATTCAAAATATCTTGCATAAGGAATGCTTTAACATATTTTTTCAGAATTCAGTTTACAATCACCTATGAACCCCGGGGCTTCTGGTTCTGGTAAAAAACCTCGTCGACCTTCTGGTTCAGGCAGTAAACTTCCTCAAGGTTCTAGTTCTGAAAGTCATGGTTTTTCTCAAAGTCAACTGGATGAACTCTATCAACACCAACTAAATGAACTCCATAAAAACCAAATGAATGAACTCCTTCTACCCTACCTGAATGAACTCTATATTCCCTCTGGTGAAGACGTATGGTTCGAACTCTATATTGTTGCAAAAAAAGAAAACGGCGTTTATCACCCATACTTATTTAGCGCGAAATTTGCTATACTAGAGGGAGTTCGCAATATAGATGATTACAATAAGCTGGAATTCAAAATTATAGTACTTAATGGCATGGAATGGATAAATTATATGTCTCGATACGCTGCTTCCATTGGAGTAAGTATACTGTAAAAACTAAAGATCTGTTTCTGATGGCCTTTTCTTGTGTGTCCTCTTTTTAAATAGTCTAACTACATGCTTCTATTTTGAATTTTTTTTAAATACACTGGGTTTAGTGATGAGTAATCCAGTAGTTACGAAATTTAAAAACATAATTAGAACATACAAAAAACGTCGTTTGGACGTACAATTCAAAATACGTTATTAATGCAGTCCAAAAGTTGTCCCACGCAGACCAAATAATGTTCGAAAACAGTTTTATGTTTTAAGTATGTCCTCAAAACGTCTCTAGGACATTGAAGTTTGTGCCCACCACGAAGTTACTTTTGGAAACGAACTAGTTATCTTTACCGTTACTGTTTCAACATGTAACTTCTTAGTTACTTTTTTTCGCAGGATACCACGACGGTTTATTTTTGGGATATCTTGTAACATAAATGGGATCAAATGGGTTATCTAATTTCTGTAAGGAAATCTTTCTATTTATTTGAAATATTTTTAATCGTTTAGAATCCTTTAAAATTCCTTGAAATCTGTGAAATTTTGTGAAATAAACAAGATATTACTTATCACTGCTAGGATCCCACCAGTAGTCCCATTCAGATCCACTCCAAAATATTTTTTCTGAGTCTTATTTTAATACCTGAAATAAGTACTAAAATAATAACTTTTTTCAGGACCCCACAATAATTGAACAAGTTCAGCAAACAGAAAGAGAATACACTATGCATAAACGTGAAACTTTACAGCATGTGAAACGGACCGCTGTTTACAATAAACAAATTGCCTTTGACAATGCCAAAAATTCTGGGTATTTCCCTGACTCTCGTAATTTATGAATTGTTTACAGCATTTAATTTAGCTTCTTAGGACTTCTACACCGTTCACGGAATAAGGTTGGGCCTCTTGCAATTCAAATTTCAAAACTAAGTTTTTCTAGCTAAAAAGTCATAACCCTCGAAAAACTAATCATCGACTCTAATTTCAATGTTCGACCCGGCTATGCAAATTGTTAAACTTCGCTTGCACTACCTATGCCAGACGACCATCCCTTCCACTGAATTTTAACAACAAGCCCTAGCGAAAACCTGACCACGGTCACTGTTCTTGTAAAACTCGTATCAATAACAACTTCTGTATTATACTTCACTCGCGATCATTCTCTGATTAATAAACACACATTATCTTAAATTGTCTTTTAGCAACTTTTTACTAAGATCCTTCATATTAATTCCGTAATATAAGTAGTGTTCGAAGATACTCAATTAACGTACAAATTAAGCAAATTAGAACCGTAACAAATAGATAAACGTTCATTTTCCGGCCTGCTGGCCTTAAAAAATTGACTTGCTTATACTTCTATTTTTTACAGAATTTTCTTACAACTACGTCTTACAAAGTGCTATCCATCCACACCTAATAACTAATCCGCTCGCTCATATAGCCAAACCTTCCTCGCTGCGCCTCGCCCTGAGCTGAGCCGTCGTTTAACTAGAATTCCAACCGAAATTTACAATGCATATCGTGAACAATTATCACTGATGTATGAATTAAAAATTAATAAGAAAATGCTTGTAGATATCTACGCGAATCTTTAATTACAAGGATTTAGTGAATTATAATTCAAACTAAATAAGTTTACGTTCAAACATTTATCATTTTTTCTGTATTACTACAAAACTACAAAAACTATTTTAACAAATTTAAAAAGATTTCAGTGAGTTTCGGACACTAAAAAAATTGGAGGGAAACGTTTAAAAAAATTTAATTTTTAATTTTCTAACGTACTTTAGAGCTCATCATTAAATTCTGCACTCTAATAGTTAATGCTCTACTAATTGTATTAATAATACTAACTAACGGAATTTTAAAGCTTATTTAAATTATTCAACTTATTAATTTTCCCTGTCTGTTTTCTATTTTCCATGTCTCTCAATGGATAACTTTACATCCTTAAAACGCTATATCTTTTCCTGTCTTCAATCTGAATAGTTTTATATCTCCTTCTTTACCTTTCGAAGCCGGGGATCTCTTCAATATAAATTTGAATATTCGCCTATCCCTTTTCAGTAGACCTGGTCGAGTCTCGTCTCCAAATAAGAAGGCAAAACTGTCGGGAAACTATTATAAAAATATTGCGTTCCCTATAGTTTATACACAGAAAAAACTTTTGCGAATTATAACTCCTCATCTTAACACTAAAATTACCAATAGTGTACCATCAATTTCAAGGTAAACTATACGTGGATTGATATTGAATTCAATTTTTTTGCATTTTAATAATAGTTCAAATGCATGAAATAATTTGATAATAATTATTTGCATGAATAATAGAATCAAAATAATAGTAACTTAAGATTCTGTTCAGTAGGACTGCGGAATTATTTAACATTAAGTAATTGCAGGAAATTTTTTGCATGCGTTTATATTTTTAAGTATTGCAAGAATTCGTTCTATATTTTCCCTACAATGTCTGTACATTTTTAATTTAAATTACTCAATTATTAATTCAAAAAGGAAATGATTTTTCAAGAAAATATTCCAATTTAAAAAAAAAAATTCAACAAACTACCTATAGAAAGCTATAGAAAGGTATTAGCTAACAGTAATCAATTACCCCATGTATGAAGTACACACAAAAACTCATCATATTCATATATTATTGTTTAAAAAAGTATACGCTTGAAGAAGAAAATAATTTACATTACAGTCAATTAGTCAAAAATAAAAATTGTGAAATTCCTAAAAACAAACCCTCAAAAGAAACGAGGGTAAAAAAACGCCGCCTTATAATGCATTCTTACTTCAATTATATACAAAATTATAGTGGAAAGGCTCATAACAATTGCACTAGAAAATGTTTTGAGATCACTAAAATTGGCCGAATACTATTATTGAAAAAAAGATTTGTTTCATTAATAGATTTTTACATTTTGATTATTCTTGTGCAAAAATAAAAAAAACTTTTCAATAGTAATAACAATATAAATTACGGAATTTTTACTTACAAAAATTTCTTGAAAATTCACATTTGGCGGGCCTGTTTTCACATGGACAGTACTCCGACAGAGTCCTTCTCAGACCTTAACAACAGCGCCATCTAACACCCGAACTGGTGGATATCTAAAATTTACTGTATGTTAGGAATATCAATAAAAAAGTGTAGTGAATATCAATTCATTGTAATCAAAAATATTGTAGTATGGTTCAAAGATCAGATAACTGATATGTCTAATCACCAGAAGAAATATCTATAAAACTTTACTACATACAAAGCATACTGTGTACTGTATTACGGAATTGAATGTGAAATTATTCTATTTTCAAATCATGAAGGGCTAGTATCTATTTCCAAGAGTTAAATCATACGAGCCTCAGTGCTAAACTTAATAGATTAGTAGTCTTACATGCATCTTCAAAAAATGTTTGCAATTACGAATTCCGTAATTCATATTGTTAACAAAATATTTTATTCAATAATAGTATGCGGCGAATTTTAGTGATCTCACAACATTCTCTCATGAAATGCTGATCACTCCTTTCCACTATAATTTTTTATTTAATGCTAATAAGAATCTATTTTTTGGCGGCGATTTTGCACCCTCGTTTCTTTAGAGGGGTTGGTTTTAGGGATTCTGCCTTCCGCGATTGATCACTCTTATTATTTTCTAACCCGTTAAAATTCGAGAATCCATCGAAAAGTTAGGAAATTAATTAAAACAATTATTTTGACGCTGTTCATGTCTACGTTCACGTCCATGCTGTTGTCAGTTAAGGTATGAAAATAAATCTTAAGTGTGTAGGTATATAAGCATTGACGTGGTCACATTTCACGAAGTGTGACGCTCATGTGTTTGGGAAAAACCCCGCAGATAAGAAAAACCCACAACATCTGCGAAATTGATTGAAGTAAAGAAAGTAATATGGAAGAGAAAAAGGGGTTGAGATCTGTATTAGGGCCACGCCAAAATACCATCACCAACCAGGGTCACTTATTTAATGAGAAAGTCTTTTTGACATGAAGTGTTTTGAAAAAGGATCAAAATCGTATTTTCCTAAAGAGGAAGTCGGTTCAGAATGTAATATCCATGTACAATTACATAAATTAGTTGCACATTCTGGGATATGCTCCAAAATTTATGTTGATTGAAGTTCCCTGTGAAAGACAGGGTTTTTAGAACATGTAGGTGCATTCGAGATAGGTTTGAGAAATGTATTTTGAATGATCTGAATGTGATTAACGCTACTTATTAGCTACGCATCGTGGCTCAGATGGTATCGTGATTGTCTTATGTTTCAACACTGCAGCCGTGACAGTCAACCTGGCGCGGGTTCGATTCCCAAAGCAGGAACCGTGGCTGGATGTGTTTTCAAAGAGCTTCGCTTCTGTTTTACCTTATAGTACAGTCGCTAACGACCCTTATAGTTTGTGCGATTATAAACATCGAATTATTTAAAAAATGTTGGTTTTTGACGCACCTCTATAGACGATACAGGCGTACGATGACACAGGCTAGGATTCTACAATCAAGTTTAAAACTTAGTGAAAATAAAACATAAATTTAAAAACAAAAAATTTTATTTACAAAATTTTAAATATATCTCACAGAAACAACAGAATGTAATCTTAACATCGATTTCAGAGTAATCTTTACCTGTAACAAAAATTAACTTCGCATGTTAAGATTTACCCACCTAATTGTTTTTGATCGAAGGCAAAGTGTATTAGAGGAAGAACACTTTTACTTTTGCCTTGAAAAAAACCTTTTTTTGAAAATAAATTTATTAACCTCTAAATATCCTCGATTTGCAAAATGAAAAAGAGGAGTTAATCAACATCGACAGATGCTCATTAAAATGGCCAAGTAAATGCTTATTAAAATTAAAATTTGGATTTGCTATACTAATATCTTAATAGCCACGATTTCAGCCTGAAACACGATAGGGAATTTTCTCATTGCGATTCTTACCCCCCCCCCCCCACACACACACTAAGTTTCATCGCAAGCACTTTCTTTATTAAATCATGCAGATGAAAAAAACGGCTACTCCATGAGTCTCCTTTCCAGAAAATCTGTATGTCTCCAACGCAAAGTTGGGTACGTAATTTATTCCAGATAATTTACGTGGATTTATACAGTAATTTACCACGTAATTTACGTCCGAAGTTTTCTACATTATGCAAATTGTTGGATCTTGATGTATGCGTGAAGCAGGTTAATCCACGAATCATACAGAGTTTTAATTTATATATAAAAAGACTTTATTATATGGAACACACTGGCGATGAATTCTCAGTGTACACAGAGGCTGAAAAGAAGGAAATGCCGCACAGGAGACTATACGACACGGATTCGACGTTGCGCATGCGCCGCTTTATTGCATATATATATATACTTATGTGTGTATACCATGTTACACAAAAACTTAGCTACACTCGAGTAAAATTCAACCTATAATTAATGTAAATTAATGTAAATTACGTCGATGTGGAACTTGCGAATATTTCGATGGCCGTGATTTGTCTGATCTGACATAGGTACATAACCTTTGCGTGTAGTTTTTGGACGTGCACTTGCTGGTCCTTCTGCAATTATTATTTAAAATTGTACAAGCTAAGGCAAGATGAATAGAGGTAAAGTTTCCTGAAAAAAATTTAGTAAACATTTATCAGCGGTGACTACAATAATGTCAATAACACTAATCAATAATTAGTGGTTTAAAAGTAAAATGATATGATCTAGAAATATTTTGTGAATAAAGAGCAATTTTATGACAAATTAAACTTTCATTATTGCAAATTAATTGATTAATTACGATTATTCTATAGGGGAAAAACGAAATCGAAATTATATTTAAATTTAGATTCTCAGTGAAGTACAACATCTAAACTTTAACATTATAATTTTCTAAAAATGAAAACAATATCATTCACGGCAACAGCAACCAAATTTAATATAGTTATAAAAGTGTGTGTTTATTGGTATTAACTTCATGATAAAAAATAATTTTTTACAAGAAGTACATACATCTACACGTCATTAATTTATTACAATCTTATAAGTTATTTCAATGTGTGCTAATTTATAAACAATTCTTTCGAGTTTAGGTTAGAATATAATTGAAGTATAATAATAAATATAATATATAATAGTGATATAATATAATTACAAAAATTAATAATAATTGAACACTATTTTCATACCTATAACCTAGAAGGCGTTTATAATCACTGTTTGTCAATAGTTTATCAAAAAATAGAGACTTAGCTATACTTTTTTCTATAGTGTTAAATTTTGCTTTCACTCTCTCAAAACTTGGGGCTTTCTAAGGGATATTTGGAATCCTCGTATAAGTCTTCTTTCTCATCATTTTAACCGTTTGTTAGTTTAATATCTAGAATCCTCAAATTAATTAAGGGTTGAAGGAGGTTATGCCACGTGCTAGGAAATTCAAAGGTTCAAAACAGATAACCGCCATCTTTGTCATGTAGTTCACCGGTTTTTCACAGTTTTCTACGTACATTACTTCATTAAGGTAATTTACATAGAATACCTCGCGAAACGCGTTACTTCGTAACCCTGCTCCGCCGTAGCTCTTTGCCAATTATAAGGTCCAGAAGTTGCAAACCTAAATTGGACGTCAATGTCAGTTTTAGGTTTTCTTTATTGATCCATTAATTGCCAGACAAAAGGCCCTTTGTAGGCTTTTTAGCTGTTTCCTGGAACTAACCAAAATGGTTTTTGGCACCCAGATTAATAAGGCATGAGTTATAATTGGTCTAATGATAACCGTTTCTAACCTGTACAAGTGTACTCTACCTTGGGTTTGAGTGAGCAGATTTTTCGAAATTGTTCTATAATATTTGTTGCAAGATGGGGACATAACCGTTCTAGAATAAAAAGGTAACATTGTTCTAGAATACTGTAACAAAATTGTGACTGAACTGTTCTAGAACAAAAAAGGTAACAGTGTTCTAGAACACTGTAACAAAATTGTGGGAGAACTGTTCTCGAACTATGTGACAGCGCTGTTCTGTAACAGTTTCTATGGAATTCTTCTAGAACAAACTGATCATAGACGTTCTATAATATTTGTTTCAAGTTTGTTCTAGAACTGTGCTGTAATGGTGTTATATCGAAGTTCTAGAACCCTGTTACAAGTATTTTCTAGAACCCTGTTACAAGTATATTCTATAACTAATTAGAGACAAAGATTAATAACTGTTTTAGAACAATTGTTATGTTATTGTTCTAGAACTGACCAATCACAGACGTTCTCTAACTTTTGTTCCAATTTTGTTCTATAACAGATCGGTTGTCACAGCATTCTAGATCTGTTACAGATTTGTTATACATCATTTGTAATTGAGTTCTAGAACTGTCCTAGAAATGTTACAGATCGATTGTCACAGCGCAGCATTCTCGATCTGTTACAGATTTGTTATACAACACTAGTAATTGAGTTCTATAAATGTTACAGATCAATTGTCACAGATTTCTAGATCTGTTACAGATTTGTTATACAACATTTGTAATTAAGTTCTAGAATTTTTCTCGAAATGTTACAGATCGTTTGTCACAGAGTTCTATATCTGTTACAGAATTGTTATATAAGACTGGTAACCGAGTTCTGGAGTTGTTCTAGTAATGTTACAGATCGTATTTCACAACGTTCTAGAACTGTTACAGAATTATTCTAGCGTATGGTGGATGACATAGTTACTCACATGTTCGTAACTTGTTCTAGAACGAATTCTTTTGTGTTCTAGAACAAGTACAGATCTGTTCTGTAACTATGTTTGCTGGGATATATTGATAGGCGATCCTCATCGAGTCCATGAAGAATCGAGTGCAAAAGTACTCGATTCTTCGATTCGACTCTTCGCAAGTCGATGCATCGATGTATCGATTCCTTTTTAGATGGGACCGAACGTCAACTTGCAATATATTTGGCAAAAATATTATAAACCTAGATCCTGCACTTGGCTAACGAACCTGAAATAAGTTTCAAGAACTAAAAAAATGTCAGTACTTAAAAAGAGACAGACATATCTTTATCTCTTTTTAACTAATGACACTTTTTTCAGTTTTTGGAACTTATCATAGGTTAGCTAGTAAGGTGCCATATCTAGGTTTATAATATCTTTGATGTATTGTGTGTGTGTGCGAGATTGTGGGTTGCTAAATGTGTAGTTAAGTCAGAAGCAGCATGCGCGTCTAAACAATCGTTAAATTGCAAATGTTATATTTTATTAGTTTAAAAAATCTATTGCGCATGTGCCGATCGAATAGTATCGATACTCATTTAGATGAGAATGTAAACAATTTATTTATTTTTGTGTAGTTTGGCCAACTATTTGGGGCGATGTGCAAGAATATTCAAAACAAATTTGTTAGACATTCTAACTTCCCATGCTACGAGGGCAAAGACTGACGCCAAAATAAACTGTTTTTAGCCTATTTCTTGGACCTCCTTAACGTTCTGGGAAAAAATATCAAAATATATTACAGGTATAATATTACTCGTCATGGGAAATCGAGCTGAGCATCGTTTTTCGATTTTAGAAAATTTAAAAAAATTACCCCCATTTAGGGGTTGATAAAACGTCCAAAAGAATAAAGAATAGGAAATACCACCAATTATAAAAAAAACTTTTAACATCAACCCCTTATTAATCAAGAAATTACGTAATCTTACATTTGTAAGGTTTATTTTATTGAAAAAATACCATGAAAAATTATTTTGTAATTAGTGGTATTTCCTATTTTTATTTTTTTTTTGCAATCTCATCAACCCCTAAATAGGGGTGATTTAAAAAATTTTTCAAAAAACGAAAAGTGATGCTCATTTTGGTTTTCGATGACGAGTAACTTGATACCTGTAGCATATTTTTATATTTTATAAATTCAGTTTATAATTATAGTTTTTAATGTGCAACTGTTCTGTTTGGTTTGTTCTTCTTCTCCATTAGTAAATTCTGCTAAGTAAGAGAGAGCATGATTATTTGTTCAAAATTTAGATAACGTTAGATTTTTAAAAAGAAAAACACAATTTTTGTTTGTAATTGCCAACTAGGTTAAAAAACCCTGTTATTGGCTCTTAAAACTGTTGAGCTAAGTAAATGTTTAGTTCAAGATTTCTAAATTTTTAGAGATTTTCAATTTCACATTTCACAATACAGTAGTTTCAAATATAAATATCAAAACTTTCAGAACAATTCCACTATTAAATCTGTCGAAATTGTATATTTCATATCGAAAGCGTTGATAGTTTGTTTTCAATTTAATAATTTTGATTTAAAATAGTCTACTCTCGAAACCTGAATTAATAAAAATGTAATCAATTAAATCAGTATAAACGATTTTAACTGATGAATCAGTCAATTTTTTGGTTTCATAGACCATGATCCTCTAAAAACAGGAGAAATAATGTGAGTTTTCACAAAAAAATAGGAGAATAATTCTGTTAAATAAAATGATATATAAAAATTTGAAGTGCTCTATAAATTTGCGACTTTTAGCTACAC
>NC_046661.1:144609887-144611456 GCF_010883055.1 Belonocnema kinseyi | reverse complement strand
AGTCAGGCTAAAACACTTCACGCAATCAGCACTAGCTGAACATCATATCGAAACAGGACACAACATTTTATTTGATGAAACAACAGTCATTGCAAAAGCACACAACAAATTTCCAAGAAAATATAGAGAAGCAATCAAAATCTTAAAACACCCTAATAACATCAATAGGGACAATGGATATAATACCAATCCGATTTGGCTTTCCGTTCTCCCGGATTTTTAAAAAAGACTTGATTGGCCAATCAAGTTCGATCAGTCCCCACGGTGGGGCGCTCTGGCCAATCACAGGCATCGTAGAAAGTATACCTAAGAACATCATGACCTGATTCCTCAGTTTCATTTAAAATTGTTCATTTCAAAAGTTTTTTTAGTGCTTTAATTTGCAGTTTATTTTTTATTTCTTTAAATGGAAACATGCTTAGCTTTAGAGTTCGTATTTTTTAATTGTATTGACCATCAAAAATATTTGCTTACATAAAACGACACGGGAAATGACCGGGAATTTTTTTTCTTTGATTAAATTAGCCACCCTAAAATATGTACGCACATACTTAAAAATTAAGAAATCAGTACTTTTATTAAGTTACATTTTCGAGGGCAAACATTTTCACGTCCATTATGATATTATAAATCCAAAATGAAAAAAATACAAAAAAGTACATTATGCAACAAGAGGCGAAAGGAGCATATTTTTCCCGCGGGTGGGTTTACCGTCCTATCGAGAAGATTGTTCCCGAGTGTGCATTTACCGTTTACCGTGGACACCTTGTGGTCCTGAAAAGCAGGTCTGACGCATTTTTCTTTAGCTTTGTTCTCTCCTCGATGTTTGATAAACGAATTTGTACTATCGCCCCGCAAATTTTACTTTCGCCCCGCCAAGTTTCCGTCCGCCCCGCTGATTTTACTTTCGCTGCGCTAATTTCACTTTCGCCTCGCTAATTTTACTTCCGCCCTGATAATTTTACTTTCGCTCCGCAAATTTTACTTTCACCCCGCAAATTTTACTTTCGCCTCGAAAATTCGGTTTGCGGAAAATATATGCTACTTTTGCACCTATTTTCAGAGAAAAAAGGTGCCCATTTCGGCCGAGTGTGGAAAAAATTTTAAGATGAAAATTCAACAGCAGTGATTCAGACGGCCCTTACTGTTTATGGTTTGGCGAGTCCCGAGATTGTACGAAGGAGATAGAGGATTTCCCTTAAACGGTTTTTATATCGGGACTGCAGTGTATTTGGTTAAAAATTAGTTTTGTTTTTGTGGTTTATAATTAAGTTTTTAAACTGAAAAGGCCATTCCATTTTAAGTTGAAAATTTATCTTTTTTAGTTGAATTTAACTATTTTATTGAAAATCAGCTTTTTTTTTGTAAATTGAAAATTAAGTTTTTGAATTAATGATATAAATATAACCCATTCCTGGTAGCATATATATATTTTTTAGTTGAAAATTCATTTAATCTGTAGATTCGTTTTATTTTCATTGCTTTTCTTTTGGCTTAAAAATTGAACGATTTTTGAGAGAAGTCATCCATATTAGTTTGAAATTCAACTACTTGATTAAAAATGAACTT